>NC_083583.1:77029349-77181849 GCF_027579695.1 Neoarius graeffei | reverse complement strand
TTGACAAGGAAAACGGCATCAAAAATCCATGGAATTGGCGATGGCTGGAGTTTAAAGTCGGTAGTGAATGAGCACATACGGAAGATAAAAGAACCGGGGAAAGCTTACTGCATCTTGTGCCATCAGGATGTGAAGTACGGTTCTGGTTGACCATGTTAAAGGAAAAAAACATGCAGAATTGGTGAAATTGAAGCTGTCGAACTATAGATTACCAGGTAGACCATCTTGTTCACATTTATATATTCGATTTATAATAATAATAATAATAATAATAAACAGTTCAAATTAAATGGCATGGTTGAGAAAATATTTGCTTTCAGGAGATGCTTCAAATCTATCAATATACACAAAATCTGTTCAGCTTCTGGGGCCCTGCGGGCCCCCGGCTCCTGGGGGGCTGCTCCCCCTAGACCCCCTGCTAAAATTGTTTCCTCTGATTTTGTCATTTCTATTTCACAGCCCTGTTGTTGTGTAGCTCCATCACCTGTTGCAGTACGTTGTCTGTCGCTGTGGCAACCTTGAGCTTTGAGAGAGTGTCTGCGTCGAGCGCGTCTGTGGCTTCCATTGTACGCACTACTCTCTCCTCGAACAGATCCTCCTTCGCGTCATCGTTGCATTCAGTGACAACAGCGCGGGACAGGGTATCAGCAACGTGCATGTCCTTGCCTGCAGTGTATGTTATCCTCAGGTCATACCGTTGGAGCTGCAATAGCATGCGCTGAAGTCGTGCTGGTGCCTTGCTCAGATGCTTTTTGAAGATGACTTCTAGTGGTTTATGGTCTGATTGTACAGTCACTGTGTTGCCATAGACGTACTGGTGAAAGCGCTTGGTTGCGAAAGCTATTGCCAGCAGCTCTTTCTCTATCTGAGCATAATTCTTCTCAGACTCTGTGAGTGCTCGTGAAGCATAAGACAGTGGCCTACCTTCCTGCAGCAGACAGGCGCCGAGTCCGTCTTTTGATGCGTCGCACTGTATGGTGAGTGGCTTGCTCTGGTCGTAGAACTGGAGCACTGGGGCCTGCATGAGGGCGGTCTCGAGCTTGTCTAATGCAGCAGTGTGTTCGTGGCTCCAGTGCCAGGCAGCATCTTTTCGTAGCAGCTGCCTGAGTGGGCTTGTGATCACGGCTTCGTTTGGGATGTATTGGCAGAAATATCTGGTCATTCCCAGTAGCCTCTGTAGTCCTTTCTTGTCCTCAGGCTGCGGCATGTTTCTGATGGCCAACACCTTGGATTCGTCCGGCTTCACGCCCTTCGAGGTGACGACATGTCCCATGTACCTGACTGAGTCCACTTTGTATTGAATTTTCTCTTTGTTGAATTTGATGTTGTTTCTCTGTGCAGTGTCCATGACTTTCTGCAGAATGGCATCATGCTCTTCCTCAGACGCAGCGGCGATGATCATGTCGTCTGCAATTATATGCACTCCATCAATGTTTCCGAATGTCTCACAGTTTTTTTTTTTTTTTGTTGGAAAACCTCGCTGACGGACTTAATGCCAAAAGGAAGTCTTTTAAAGCGAAACCTGCCCCACGGTGTGCTGAATGTGCAGAGCATCGAGGAGGGCTTGTCCAGTCTCACTTGCCAATATCCATCCTTTTCGTCTAAGATGGAGAAGATGGTTTTCCCTGACAGCCTGTGGAGGACTTCTTCCGCGGTAGGTATTGAGAAGTGCTGTCTCTTGATCGCCTCATTCAGGTCCCGAGGGTCCAAGCACACCCTGAGCAACCCGTTTTTCTTCTCCGTGATGACCAGGCTATTTACCCATTCTGTGGGCTCTGTCACAGGTGCGATGACATCTCTCTCGACGAGTTCTTCCAGCATGGTTTTCAGCCTGTCCATGACAGCGATGGGGATTTTCCTGCAGCCGTGCACTACTGGGGTCACCTCTGGGTCTGTGCAAATTTGATGCACCCCGGGAAACTGTCCCAGACCCCTGAAGACGGAGGGGTAGGCGTCCACTAACTCCTCTTTTGTGGCTGGTGCCTTGACTGCGATGGTCTCCATTCTTTTGACCAGCTGCAGCTGTTCACATGCGTCTCTGCCTAATATTGGAGTGGAGGAGTGCTTGGTGATGAAGAACTGAAGATCTAACTTCGTCCTGGCCACATCACAGGTAAGACTCACGGTGCCTTCTGGCTTCAGACGTGCTCCTCCATAAGCCACGAGAGCTATGCGGGTGGGCTGCAGCTGATGAGGACCCGGAATCTTCTGCAAAATGTTCAGAGGGAGCACATTCACGTCTGCCCCAGTGTCCAATTTAAACCTGACCTCTGTTTTGTATTTTGGCTGTTGTGTACCATGCATTATCCTGCCGAGTGCTTTTGGGTCCAGCACAGGACATAGTCCCTATGAACAGAGATTCGACCTCAAGATCATGCACGCCTCGGGCAGTGGCTCCTTTATCTTGTGTTGACGCGCACATCTTCGCGTAGTGGTTCCTCTTGTTACAGTTGTGGCATATGACGCCAAAAGCTGGACACTGACGAGGTTTATGCGCCCCGCCGCACTTTCTGCATGTGTTTACATTTGCTGCTTGTGCCTTTGTTTTATCTGGTGGTCTTGTCTTTCTTTTCATGCCCGCTCTCCCCTTCTCCGAGCTAGCTGACACCTTGTGAAGAGCCTCCATGGACGCCTCTGGCTGAGCTGATCGCATGGCACACACCTGTGATTTAGCGGCTTCTGCAGATATCGACTGCTTTATCTAAAGTCAAGTCCGTTTCTCTTAATAGCCGCTCTTTCACACGAACATCAGGCATAGTAAACACAAGCTTATCTCTGATCATGTCATTCTCAGTCATTCCAAACTCAGTTTTTGCACTTCTGGCGAAGTTCCATCACGAACTGGTCAACGTTGACTCCTTCTGGCATGGGTAGTGACCAAAACTGATGGCGCTCGAACACGATGTTCTTCTTTGGTATGCAGTACTTTCTGAAAGCATCCAGGATATCTTTAAGTGTAGGTTCGCCATCCTCTTCTTCCATTTCAACATCGAGGGTGTTGTATATCTCTAACGCATCCTCACCGGCCGTGTGTAGCATGATTGCAGTCTTCACCGGTTCATCCTTTTCGTCCGCACTCATAGCCGTCATGTAGCACAGCTTGAAACGTTGCTCCCATCGGCGCCAATTCTCGCTAAGGTTGCCTGTGAGGACTAGCGGTGCAGGTGGCTTGAACTGGTCCATGCTAACGCTAACGTTCGGTCACTCGATGTAAACTCGGAACTAATTTTCTTCTTACCACAGCGGAGTTACGACGAAAACTAATGGTGTCTCATGTGGATGAAGAAAAAACCTCTTCTGACACCCCATGTCGTGTACTTGTTACTGTAAAATGAAACGTGAGGCATATTTACGGGTGAACACTTTGTATGTGACCTTTATCCTGCCGCGCACATATTACACTGAATAGATCAGACCCAACATATCAAATACTGATGCGCCCCCAGGGTGAACTAATCGATCTATGATGATCCCAGATCATTCCAACAATACACTACACCTCACGCCGACAGACGCGCCTCCACTGCGCTTTATTCACGCCGACAGACGCGCCTCCACTGCGCTTTATTCACGCCGACAGACGCCTCCACTGCGCTTTATTCACGCCGACAGACGCCTCCACTGCGCTTTATTCACGCCGACAGACGCCTCCACTGCGCTTTATTCACGCCGACAGACGCCTCCACTGCGCTTTATTCACGCCGACAGACGCCTCCACTGCGCTTTATTCACGCCGACAGACGCCTCCACTGCGCTTTATTCACGCCGACAGACGCCTCCACTGCGCTTTATTCACGCCGACAGACGCCTCCACTGCGCTTTATTCACGCCGACAGACGCCTCCACTGCGCTTTATTCACGCCGACAGACGCCTCCACTGCGCTGTATTCACGCCGACAGACGCCTCCACTGCGCTTTATTCACGCCGACAGACGCCTCCACTGCGCTTTATTCACGCCGACAGACGCCTCCACTGCGCTTTATTCACGCCGACAGACGCCTCCACTGCGCTTTATTCACGCCGACAGACGCCTCCACTGCGCTTTATTCACGCCGACAGACGCCTCCACTGCGCTTTATTCACGCCGACAGACGCCTCCACTGCGCTTTATTCACGCCGACAGACGCCTCCACTGCGCTTTATTCACGCCGACAGACGCCTCCACTGCGCTTTATTCACGCCGACAGACGCCTCCACTGCGCTTTATTCACGCCGACAGACGCCTCCACTGCGCTTTATTCACGCCGACAGACGCCTCCGCTGCGCTTTATTCACGCCGACAGACGCCTCCGCTGCGCTTTATTCACGCCGACAGACGCCTCCGCTGCGCTTTATTCACGCCGACAGACGCCTCCGCTGCGCTTTATTCACGCCGACAGACGCCTCCACTGCGCTTTATTCACGCCGACAGACGCCTCCACTGCGCTTTATTCACGCCGACAGACGCGCCTCCACTGCGCTTTATTCACGCCGACAGACGCCTCCGCTGCGCTTTATTCACGCCGACAGACGCCTCCGCTGCGCTTTATTCACGCCGACAGACGCCTCCGCTGCGCTTTATTCACGCCGACAGACGCCTCCGCTGCGCTTTATTCACGCCGACAGACGCCTCCGCTGCGCTTTATTCACGCCGACAGACGCCTCCGCTGCGCTTTATTCACGCCGACAGACGCCTCCGCTGCGCTTTATTCACGCCGACAGACGCCTCCGCTGCGCTTTATTCACGCCGACAGACGCCTCCGCTGCGCTTTATTCACGCCGACAGACGCCTCCGCTGCGCTTTATTCACGCCGACAGACGCCTCCGCTGCGCTTTATTCACGCCGACAGACGCCTCCGCTGCGCTTTATTCACGCCGACAGACGCCTCCGCTGCGCTTTATTCACGCCGACAGACGCCTCCGCTGCGCTTTATTCACGCCGACAGACGCCTCCGCTGCGCTTTATTCACGCCGACAGACGCCTCCGCTGCGCTTTATTCACGCCGACAGACGCCTCCACTGCGCTTTATTCACGCCGACAGACGCCTCCACTGCGCTTTATTCACGCCGACAGACGCCGACTTCCGGTCCGCTCGCGCGCAGCTTCTGTTTATTCACAGGTGCGCGCAGACATGCAGAGAGAGACACGCAGAGACAGACACACACATACTGTGACAGAGACACAGAGTCACTCACAGAGACAGTCACTCACAGACGCACAGGCAGACACAGAGACAGGCGCGCGCAGAGACAGACACACTCACAGAGAGGCAGACACAGAGACGGGCTTGCGCGCGCAGAGACACACAGACACACACAGACAGACACACATACTGCAATAGAGACAGAGTCACTCACAGAGACAGTCACTCACAGGCAGACACAGAGACAGGTGCGCGCACAGAGACACGCACAGACAGCCACACACATACTGCGACAGAGACACAGAGTCACTCACAGAGACAGACACACGGACGCAGACACACACACACACACTCACACGGAGAGACACACAGACACACTCTCACACACAGACACACAGACAGACACACTCACTCACACACAGAGACTCACTCTCACACCAAACAGAACAGTTCCACAGGTTAGTTTTTATCTGATGAACATTCTCACAACTATTTTTATTTCCTTAAAAGCCATACAGCAGTCAAAGAATATTCAGTAAAATGCAAACAATTAGTCATTTGTTAAGACAATTCTATTGATTACTCTGTTTTCAGAAACCGAACCTGCGGAGTTTGATCACGTGTAACATGGTGCGTGTGTAAAGTCCGTCTTCAGAAGATACAGATAGGTGTTGAACTGGTAGTAAACATGAAATTACAGAAACATGGTGGGATTGTGTCAGTACTGTACGAGGAGATTTCCGTACCATAATGACAGCAGACATGTTTTCATTCTGTACCTCATTTCATCAGTGTAATTGTTCAGGTCATGAAATCAAGCAGGACTTTATTTCATATATTTCTCTCATCCCGAGTTCCCGAGCTCCGTGCCCTGAGAGCACCGGCTTTGGAGCATCCAGAAAATGAAAGGTAACGCAGAATGAGTCTCACAGGAAGCAATTAAAGGACAGTGAAGTGTTGCGTTATGGACTCCTAAACATGCTTTCGTTCTGCTTTTTTTCTAGCAGTCCTTTAGCAGGTGTGTGTGTGAGTGAGAGAGAGACAGACAGACACTGAGTGAGAGTGAGTAAGTGACTGAGAGATCATTAGACTGTGTTACAGCAGTCAGATAGACAGACGGAGTCTTTGCACTGTGGAGCCAGATCCATTTCGGTTTCAGTAATGACTGAAGGTGAGTGATGAGTGATTTTGTGTTTCTTACAGGATGTACAGTTCCTCACATCACACACTGTCACAGAGAGAAGAACACGGCCGTTCCGAAGAGGTAATAAATAAATAATCCCTTTTCTGTCTGTGAAGTGGTGTTTTCCTCTCTGTGTGTGTGAGGGAGATGGAGAGAGAGAGCGATATCTATCATTTAGCCTGTACAGGATCAGCTTCAGATGAGACTCTTAGGGATGATGTTAATATGGATTTAATGGTGGTCATGAAGGACTGGATCATGAGATGAGATGAGAGACACAGTAATAATATCCCAGAGAAGAGAACAGGAATTATACTTGTGATATTCATTTTGTATAAAATACAAAGTGACATCTCTGCTTTAGTTTTATGATTTTCATCAACACCAAGAAGTCACTGGAACATTCGCATGCATTTTTAATGTGTTTCTCTCTCTCAGTTATGTCCCCGAGACGTCATTGTCCAGACCCCCGTGGCCTGAATTACCACCATATGACAAAGAGAGAGAACAGCAGCAGCATCAAGGCAAGCTGACATTTTTTTCTCTCTTTTGAACTCAAGCATGTTTAATTAAAGTGCACATTAAACATATCTTTAAAATAAACACTGATAAATGAAGTTGCTGATGTTATTTGTTGGTTACCAAGATGACTTTATTTTTGTTTGTCTCTCTGGCCTCATTAACGTAATGTGGACTGTTCCTTCTGACGTGTTTTTCGCCCCAGTCTCCGCTCCGGATGATGAACTGAGGTTATTGCGTTAGTTCCTTCACTCTCCCTCAGGCTGTATGACGTGCTGTAATGGACTTTGCATCTGGCTCCGCTGTGTTTTCTTCTCGTACAAGAATGATTGATTAACTTTCATCCTCGGGCAGCTGAGTGAAATCTGTTGAAACGTCTCCAAGCGAACAGCCTGCCAAAAACTCATAAAGGAGTAAAAATCATCACCAGAATAATGAGTTTCTTATGAAGGACACAAACCACTGCCTGTCGAATAAACTAAAGTGCCATGTAAGGGGTTTAAAAAAAAAAAAAAAACAAAGCTGATGTTTTTCAGACTATATGATGAGAATGTAAATAAAAGTATTTCAATTCATTTGTGCGTTCTCAAACAACTTGTTAGGGCTAAACACGTTTGTTTTATGTGCACTGACATGAAATATCAGCAGCAGGGTGTGTGTGTGTGTTTTACACTTGTCCAAGCTGGAATAAACAACACACATGCCCCTTTTCCACCAAAGCAGTTCCAGGGCTGGTTCGGGGCCAGTGCTTAGTTTGGAACCGGGTTTTCTGTTTCCACTGACAAAGAACTGGCTCTGGGGCCAGAAAAACCGGTTCCAGGCTAGCACCAACTCTCTGCTGGGCCAGAGGAAAGAACCGCTTACGTCAGTGGGGGGGCGGAGTTTTTAAAACCAACAACAATAACAAGACCGCGAAAGATCGCCATTTTTAAGCGGCGAGAAGCCGCAGCTGTACAAATGCGAAGTCATCCATTATTATTATTGTTGTTGTTGTTGCTGCTGCTGCTGCTTCCGTGTTGTTTTTGCTTCGATATTTGCGCCAAGGTTTATGCAAACGTAGCGACGTAACTGACATATACAGCGACGTAATGACGTGTCTTCCGTTAGCACCACAAGCAATGGAAAAGCAAACTGGTTCTCAGCTGGCTCGCAAGTTGAACGAGTTGTGAACCAGCACCAGCACTGGCTCCGAACCAGCCCTGGAACTGATTTGGTGGAAAAGGGGTAACATTGGCTCTTCGTCCTGGTCCATTCAGTGTTTAAAGACAAACATGATGAGTGAGGCGAGTTCGGATCCAGTCGTATTGTTGGCTCCTAACGTATAGTCAAGTCAAGGTGTATAGCTCTCCTCACGATGGTTATGTATGTAACCGCGGTTTTATGAATTTTGGATGACCGCCTGAGGCAGTGCTTTAAGCACCTGGATGTCCATCACGTGTACGTGCAGGTTTAGTGTTTGTATCAACAAAGTGACCTGGGTGACGTATGCCCTCTGCCCCGGCACTAAAGGCACGTTCACCCAGGAAGTTGACCTCTTGGCAATCTTTTTGCAAATGTTCCGAGTGATTCCCAAGCTCTGGCGGTCATCCGAAATTCACAGAACTGCAGTTACATATGTAACCATCGTTCTATTTCAGTCGTATTGTTGGCTCCTAACGTATAGTCAAGTCAAGGTGTATAGCGCTCCTCACGATGGTTATGTATGTAACTGCAGTTTTATGAATTTTGGATGACCACCAGAGGCAGTGCTTTAAGCACCTGGATGACTAATATCAACAATGTCACGAGGAAGACCTACTTGCCCCTTTAATAAAGTTGTGAAGAAGTAGGAAGAATGGCTGTTGCCACTGGGTTATGAGAGACCACTTTAACCCTATAGAATCTTGCAAATGTGCAGGTTGATATCCATAATGCAGCTGCACAGATATCTGAAAGAGGAACCCCTCATAGGGCCGCCCATGACACAGACACACTCCTTGTTGAGTGACCCCTCACATGAGGGATTGGGAGACCACTGCCCCTATAGGCATAGACAATAGCGTCTACAATCCATTTTGGCAGCCGCTGTTTGGACAAGACATGACCTTGCCAATAGAGATCTTGCAGTCACGTGACCGGAAAGTACACAGCCGCCATCTTGTCGGTAAAAAACACAGCTGAATACTGCTGCACTCGTGTACAGAATGGATCAATTTCAACCGACGGACTACACGGCTCATTTTTCTAATGAACAGATAACTAGATATATGTCTAAAATAAACGATCTACAGATTAGTGACCCTTATGGCTTACCGGACGTAGTTTTCACGACCGTGTCAGTGGATATGGAACTGCCAGAGGTGGAATACCCGGACGTGTATAATTACCTCATCAACTTTCCCTCGCTGTTCAGTGGTGAAGCACTGCGTGCTTATAAATCTCTGAACAGTTATCTTTACAGAAATTCAGGATTTGTCAGCCACGGCATCTTGTAAACAAGAAAATAATCCTTATTGGACGGGTAAGTCACTTAAGTATTGAGTATAGCACTGACCAGCCGATTATAGAATAGAATAAGGTAATTCCAGCTGTAATTCCAAATCGTCCGTCTTGTTTACCATGGATCTGGCGTTGGAGAGGTAGAGGCTTAGCAGTGGAGATTTGAGTGGCTGTTTTCTGAGCTTAGTCAACAGGCCGGCTCTGCAGCCTCGTTTTGCTTCCTCTCCCAACGCCGCCTCCTTCGCTTTGCTTCCGATAACAATCCACGGAGACCCCGCTGGTCTCGCTATCTCGTCCAGAATGTTGTGCATGCGATGGAAATCGCTACAAACTGTCATTTTCTGCTGGAAACCAATGTCCAGTAAGTCCATACGGTTGTAGTAGATATTGAAGTCCGGTACAGACGAACAACACGCAGAAATACACACAAAAAACATAAAAACCGTGCACAGGTAGGGAGAGCTTGTAGCCGCAGCCGTTGTAGTAGAATTGTATATAGTAGGGTTTTCCAGAAGAAAAGGTAGAAGCAGAAGTAGAAGTAGAACCAGAAGTAGAAGGCGGAAAATGGCGTTTGACCGACAAGATGGCGTCTGTCACAATCTGGATCGGCTGTGACGTCACATGCAAGTGCTCCATACCCTGTATGACAGACAAACAGTGACTCTGACTGCCGGAAGTCTATGGAATCAATTTTGTGCCAAAATGTTCATACAATACTTTTGAAATATCAAACAAAAACGACAAATCAAAATACAAAAAAAAGTCAATTTTTTTAGACTGGCAAACAAATTATTCGTGTAATCGTGCAAAATATCAGTCTATTACTCTTCAGAAACCTTTTATTTTTGTTCCGCGTCTTTCTCAGTTTTGTTTGCCGTAATTTATTTTGGTTGCGATTCCAGCTTTCTCGTTTGCGCTCCCTGACTTTTTGCTTGCAGTTTTGGCACAAACTTCCCGTGTGGGCGGGCTGTCCAGGAATGCATTCCCATTGGCTAACTTGTGTTTGACTGACAGCTACGCTCAGCCATTCCCCGGAGGCTGTTGTGGCCATTTCCTACTCGGATTTTGGCGGACTGTTTGACGAGTGACCGATCCATTGACGGTAAACAAGGATTGAGTGGACTTCAGTGGCGACTATGATACTGAATTAATTCAACAAAGTGTAAATTCAATATCATAGTCGCCACTGAAGTCCACTCGATCCTTGTTTACCGTCAATGGATCGGTCACTCGTCAAACAGTCCGCCAGAATCCGAGTAGGGAATGGCTGAGCGTAGCTGTCAGTCAAACACAAGTTAGCCAATGGGAATGCGTTCCTGGACAGCCCGCCCACACATGAAGTTTGTGCCAAAACTGCAAGCAAAAAGTCAGGGAGCGCAAACGAGAAAGCTGGAATCGCAACCAAAATAAATTACGGCAAACAAAACTGAGAAAGACACGGAACAAAAATAAAAGGTTTCTGAAGAGTAATAGACTGATATTTTGCATGATTACGTGAATAATTTGTTTGCCAGTCTAAAAAAATTGACTTTTTTTTTGTATTTTGATTTGTCGTTTTTGTTTGATATTTCAAAAGTATTGTATGAACATTTTGGCACAAAATTGATTCCATAGAAGTCAGCAGTGGTTTGAATACAAGTCTTTAATGCTCGCACTGGGCACACTAAGTATGCACTCTGCCCCTGCTCATCCTCTTGAGTTGGGAGCTCAAAAGCTGCCAGACTGAGGGTCTGGTTTGTGTAAGAAGATGAAAAGGTCTTTGAGAGAAAGGAAGGGGTTAGGCCATAAGGTTACCCCTGTGTCACCAGGATTCCAATGTAGGCACTCGTGGCTCACTGATGAGGCGTGCAATTCACCTACTCAATCTGGCTGAAGCCATGACTAAGAGAAAGACTGTCTTCATAGACACATACTTCAATTCCAACCTCTCTAGAGGTTCAAATGGGGGTTGACACAGTGCCTTTAATACAAAGTACCCAAGAGGGTACTGGGTTTCTCCGAGGTGGTCTTAGCCTTTGCGCACCCTTACACTGCAAAAAACGATATCTTAGCAAGTGAAAATATCTTGAAAATAGTTGAAACAATCTAGCATTTCCTATTAGGAGAATATAAGACACCAATTCTGAGATTATTAAACCTAGTTCTAGATTGCAACCAACTTATTCCAAGATGTCTTATAAATATCTTAAAAATATCTGTCCATGTGGCAAGATAATTTCACTAGTATTAAGTAATTTTCTCCTCAAATTCAGTTTTCAGTTTTTTTTTTTTAGTGTAAGAAAGCATGTCACAAGAGTATGGGACCCAACAGTCATTCCATCTACCCTACTATGAATGGCTGAGATGGCAGCTATGTAAACCTTGATGGTGGAGGCTGCAAGACCTTCGTCAAGGCAGGACTGGAGAAAACTGAGAATTACTGGTATAGAACAGCATGTCGGTTCCTGATCTTGTGCGTGGCACCATTCGGGGGGAAAAAGCTTCTATCTGTTTAGTGGAGAATGCATTAGCGGAAGGTGTCTGGGAGCTGTTGATTGTCATGGCATAGACTGACAAACTGCTGTGTGGCCTGTGTAACCTGTAGGCTACGCTCCAGAGCTTGTTGTGCAGCAGGTCCAAACAACTGTCCCGGAATGACGGGAAGAGAGTGGAGGGCTTTCCTGCAGGGTTCCAGAACTGGAGACTGGGCCAGCCATACATGACACTGAGCAAGGGTTAGTGAAGACATTAGCCTACCCAACTCTCTGGTCATATAGGCAAATGCCTGCAAAGAGCCATCACTCAGGCTTTGGGCAGAAGGGCTGACCTTAGCAGTCTGCAATGTCTGGGACAGAGCAAGTATAAGGTGTGACATAGAATTCCCAAAGCATCCAATACGAGCTGCTGTGTTGTCGTGCCTTACAATCAGATCGTTTGTCAAACGGCATTGTGGCCGGGGACAGCGTGCATCGGGCCTAAGTGCTTCATCAGGCGACACTAGGACAGCAACAGATGGCTCTGTATTGGGCATGCAGTCTAGGCTATGATCAGCTGCATGCTAGCCAGCGCTCTGCAGTTGCTGGGGAGATGAGTGAAACATCTGGGGTCAGCCCAGCATCTTTGCAACTCCTCGATATACAGGGATGAAGGTGGGACACAGAAAGGTGCAGATTGAGAAGTCTTCTTGAAAACGGCACTTTGAGGAGTCACCTGGGCTGGTGCTGCATCCAACCCCAGCTGTGCTAGAGCAGCCTTTCTCAACCGGGGTGCCGTCTGGCTTTGTTAGGGGTGCCGTCAAAAAATTATATATTCTAGCATTGAAATAAATAAAATGAATTAAAATTCCAAAAAACGATAGTTACACTAATGCAGGTCATCGCTGCCTCATGCATCATCAAAATTTGTCTCACTGCCCCCTTTCCCATGTCACAACGTCACTGCCAGGGTCAGCGTATGGTCAGCGTGACTGCATATGTTTTATATGGGGGTGCCTTGAGAATTTGCATACTTCTGAAGGGTGCCGTGACTGAAAAAAGGTTGAGAAACGCTGTGCTAGAGCCATCTGCACAGCAGGCCTGACTGATGTCTGGCTATTCTCGAAGCCCATAAGTGAACTGTGGCTCATCTCAGGGTTGGGATGAGAGAAGTGGGAGTTCTCCTCTACCACCTCCTCAGCACCCTTACTGCTGAGAACCTGGCTATCTGAAGCCCTAGTGAAGAGAGCATCTTCCTCCTGGATCTCAAAGGCCGGTGACCATACCGGAGGCAGTGCCTCAGAAGGAGACTGTTGTGTGGCTGTAGCGGGTATGCTAGCAGGCTGTGCACTAGGTTGTTGCAGATTAAGTAGGAGGGTCTTAATTTCTACAAACTCAGAGGCCAAACTATCAACTTTTTGGGCCAGGGGATCTACTTTCCTGCATTTGCCCCTGGTAGGGGCCTCCCATGACTCAGATTTGTGGCGCTTGTGTGCACTAGGAGACAGCGCTGTTCTTCTGTGCAGAGGGCAATTGAGAGCTTATTTTGCTCTCTAGTTGGGCTAGCCTGACTGACAGAGTTGCTAGACTCATGCAGCTGCAATTCATGCATGCCAGCTGTCAGTCCCTGCCTTAAGTGTTCAACCCCAGGGCAAGAGGGACATTGATCGTGGCTATCATCTGGTTCAAGAAGGGCTTGGCAATCAATGCACATCATAAACATCATCAACTACTGCTTCCGCTAAACCTAGGTTGATTCAGTAGCCTAATTACTAGCCTATTTGAAGGATTTCTCCTAGGTAGCTATGTAAGTGAAATACTGTTTGGGGCAAACAACCGCCTTGCAGTTAGTTAATAATAAACAAACACAGACTCATTATGTAATTAGGCTTCCCTACAAACAATGTGTCTCTGCTACAATATCCACAAAAATCATGGGGAATAACCCTTAACTTAAATGTAGTTTCTTAATTAATCCAGGCGAGTAGCCAATTTTCGATAACGATTTAACGTAAAAGTGGATAGTTACCAACCAACTCTTAAACAAAGGCCTGTTATGCTAACACAGTTTGCATTTCCTAATGGAGAGCTACGAGGGGAGGTCCCAGCCCGATACTCAAATTAATTGCATTTGTGATCGGCATTAAGGTGAGAAACACCACCTGATCACGAACTTAGTTATTCCTCTTAGACTGCCGAATCAGAGTGAGTCCACTCATATGCTGTATGGTTTAAAAATAAATAAATAAATAAATATACTTACCTGTTGTCATATAACACCATCCGTGGCTTGCTCGAAAGCCTACGGAACACACTTAACTGTAAATAAAAGGCTAATTGGAGTCTTTGGAGGGTGTAAGCTCACCACTCCAACTCGTTTGAGTTACAAAACTACCAGTGATGCCTGTACACTCCTGAAACCTACTTACTAACGCAAAAAGATAGCAAGAGGTCACATCCATGTGCTTAAAGCACCACCTCTGGCAGTCAGTAGAAATGAAATGGAACCAGTGAATAAAGACCAGCATCAGGAAATTACAGTCATTCGTCCTGTCATGAGAGAGAGATCTGTTGGAAACTTGGACAGAGAGCTGCTGCTCCTGTGACTTCTGTTTCGGTCACATCTGATACCAGTTTCAGGGGAAAAAATGTCTGTTTCGCTGGAGCAGGACACCGCCTGTTTCTGTGTGTGTGGTGTTTCTTGTGCCAATGATTTTGACTTTCCTCACACACTTGCAGGCAAGCCGGAAAGTCTGCACACCCCTTTCACCTTCTCCACGTTTTATTACGTTATAGACTTGTTCTACAATATATTGAATTCATTTTTTGCCACAAAATTCTACACAAAATAGCCCATAATGACAAACTGAAAGCAGGTTTTTAGAAAATATGCAATTTTATTTTATTGACAAAAATGGGTTATTTAGGGGTTACATATCTGTACACACCCTTAGCCTAATACTTGGTTGATGCATCTTTGGTAGCATGTACAGCTTCAAGACGTCTTGGGAAAGAAGCTATGAGCTTGGCACACTTGTTTCTGGACATTTTTGCCCATTCTTCTTGGCATATCCTTGCAAGCTCCGTCAAGTTGGATGGGGAGCATCGGTACACAGCCATTTTCAGCTCCTTCCACAGATGTTCAATTGGATTCAGGTCTGGGTTCTGGCTGGGCCACTCAAGGACATTCACAGACTTTCTCCAAAGCCACTCCTTTGTTCTCTTGGCTGTGTGCTTCGGGTCGTTGTCATGTTGGAAGGTAAACCTTTGCCCCAGTCTGAGGTCCAGAGCGCTCTGGAGCAGGTTTTCTTCAAGGATCTCGGTGTACTTGGCTGCATTCATCTTTCCCGCTATCAGGACTAGTCACCCTGTTCCCGCTGCTGAAAAACATCCCCACATCATGATGCTGCCACCGCCATGCTTCACTGTAGGGATGGCATTAGCCAGGTGATGAGTGGTGTCTGGTTTCCTCTAGATGTGACACCTGGTATTCAGGCCAAAAAGTTCAATTTTGGTTTTATCAGACCAGAGAATCTTGTTTCTCATGGTTTGAGAGTCCTCTAGGTGCCTTTTGGCAAACTCCAAGCGGGCTGTCATGTGCCTTTTACTAAGGAATGGCTTCCATCTGGCCACTCTACCATAAAGGTCTGATTTGTGGAGTGCTGCCTGGATGGTTGATCTTCTGAAAGGTTCTCCCATCTTCACAAGGATACGCTGGAGCTCTGTCAGAGTGACCCTCGGGTTCCTGCTCACCTCCCTGGCCAAGGCCCGTCTTCCCCGATCGCTCAGTTTGGCCAGGCGGCCAGGTTTAGGAAGATTCTTGGTGGTTCCAAGCTTCTTCCATTTATGAATGATAGTGGCCACTGTGCTCTTTAGAACCTGTAAAGCTGCAGCAATTTTTCTGTACCCTTCTCCAGATCTATGCCTTGACACAATCCTGCTTCTGAGGTCTGCAGATAATTCCTTTGACCCCATGGCTTGGAGTTTGCTCTGACATGCACTGTCAACTGTGGGACCTTATATAGGCAGGTGTTGGCAATCCCCAATCATGTCCAATCAATTGAATTTACCACAGATGGACTCCAATTAAGTTGTAGAAACATCTCAAGCAGTATCAGTGGAAACAAAATGCACCTCAGCTCACTTTTGGGTGTCATATCAAAGGGTGTGCACACTAGTGTACAAATGATATTTTACATTTGGATTTTTAATAAATTAGCACAAATGTCTAAAAACCCGCTTTCACTTTGTCATTATGGGCTATTATGTGTAGAATTTCAGGGCTCAAAATTCACATTTTTTTTTCACCAGCCAGCCAGACTAGTTCCCTTCCAGAGTAACTCGCCAAACAGAAAATCAACTCGCCAAAATTTGTTCATGTATGAATTTTACTTCTGTCAAAAAATAACACAAAAGAGAGTAGTTACCATTGTTCATGACTAGTGTGCATTTATTTCAAGACCCGAGTATTTTGATCCTGTTTTTTTTTTTTTGCAAACTTTACAAACTGGCATTTGCTGTTCCACGTCCTCCTCGCGATATCCAAAAAAATGCCAGATGACTGACCCCTTACTAGTTCTTTTAGGAACCAATTCATCTGCTTCCATTTTTAATTTGTTGCTGAAATTGACAGAGCTTGCATGGTAGCCTATGCAACACCAGCGATTGCATGAACTGAGTCAGCGCTGTAAACCGAAACTAGAAAATCTTCCCGCAAGCAGTGTTGCCAGATACTGCTGACGTTTTCCAGCCCAAAATATGTTCAAAACCCGCCAAAATGCACTTAAAACCGCCCAATCTGGCAACACTGCCCGCAAGTTCCTTTCAGCACCTAGATGTCGCCCGGGATTGGTTGGCGAGTGCGTGACATTTTTTATTTTTATTTTTTAACCTTAGGCAGCCTCTCACGTTACTGCCTAAGGGACAGAGAGAAACCCACCGGTAAAGGTTTTAAGCAAATGCAACAAACACGAAACAAACGCAAGTTGACAGATGACCATAAAATACTCGATAGTTACGATATAATAATTTTATGTATCTCACACAGAATTTTCGGAGATATATCGAGTATATTCGATATATCGCACAGCCCTAGTGTGAATCTTCGCTTCGTATATATTTTTTTATTTTCAACTAGCCAGCCAGGCTGCCTAGTGACAGGAATTACCCGCCAAATGACAAATTAAGTCGCCTCGAGCGACCGGACCACCGCGAATTTCGAGCCCTGAATTTTGTGACAAAAAATGAACTCCGTCTATTGTAGAATAAGTCTGTAACATAATAAAACGTGGAGAAGGTGAAAGGGGTGTGCAGACTTTCCGGCTTGACTGTATTTCTAATTTGCTGTGCTGTTTAAGAATCTGCTCCTTTCTTGCTGAAGAGTAAATGTGATTATTATTATTATAATATAGAAGTGTGTTTTGCGCAAGGCCTCTTCCCCAGGTGGGGTTGATGTAGTCGGTGTTCAGATGATGGAGGAACAGAACCCTTCATCATCCAGGAGGAACATACTCCTCTCCAGCAGTAATGTCATGTTCCTCTGTTTCCTGCAGCAGTTGTGGAGAAGGTGAACAGCATGCTGGAGAAGCGAGAGTTCGGACGTCTGTTTGCGGTCGTTCACTTTGCTAGCCGTCAGTGGAAAGTGACCAGTGAAGATCTGATCCAGATCGAGAACCACATTGAGGCAGAGTGTGGAGATCAGATAGTGCTGGAGAAGGTCAGATGACTGACTGACTGTTTTTTCAGCGCTTTCATTGTGTGTGTGTGTCTCTGTCTCTGTCTCTCTCTCTCTCTCTCTCTCTCTCTCTCTCTCTCTCTCTGTCCTCTCTACTTCTGTCCTCACTTCCCCCTTTTCTCTCTCTCTGTTGCATGCTGGGAGTTTGGGTGCGTGAGTGTTCATGGTGAGAGGGCGATTGTTAGGGGTTTTTCCCTTTCTTTTTTCGTACTTTATTTCTTGCTTTAAGCATTAAAACAATTTTCAGTTTAAAGTAATTTAGAAATTTGTGTTGATTTAGTTTGCTAGGAGGAAAGTGGCGACGTGGCTGTGTGTGGGAATGGCGTCTCACCCGGACAGGTGTAGGCCTTCCCTTTCACTCCGTCACGCAATTAGATGTGTCCCTGAAGCAGGATCAAGTGTAGAGGATGTTCTGCTTGCAGTTGGCAAGCAGGTTGGGTATGATGATATCGCTTTGGTATCTAGAACGAATAAGGCGGTAGTGATATTTTTGAGGAAAGAATGTCTTGTAAATCGTCTTGTTGAGACCAGGGTGTGGATAAACGAAGTTTTTGTACAGATTGTGCCACTAGTTTCACCAACAATCAAGGTTACCATTTCCAATGTTCTGCCTTTTATCCTGAATAGTGATATTGAGCGCGAGTTCTCAAGGTTTGGGAAATTTGCTAGCGCAATAAAAATGATTCCACTGCGCTGCAAGAATGAGGCACTTGAAACATGTGCTGTCTTTTCAGTGGCAGGTGTTCATGTTCCTCGATTCTCTGACAGTGGATGTTTCCTTTCGTGTTTTGCACGGAAGTAAATTGTATACGTTATATGCGATGATGGGTAGCATGTGGTGCTTTGAATGTGGCGATATAGGCCATAAAAAGTTTGCATGCCCTCATAAAACTCAGCCCGATGAGGGTGCAGAGACTAGTGATGGTTCGGTTGGGGTCCAAAAGGGACCTGAAGTAGTGGAGAGACAAATGGAGATTTCTGACCCAAGCGTCCCGGCTGCTGAAGGATCAGCGGGACTAGAAAGCAGTGACGCTAATGATTCAATGGGAAACACAGTAATTGAAAGCGAAACAGAAACTGACACACTAATGGTGATGATACACGGGGCAACTTTTTGGGCAATGTTGCCGAGCAATGTTGCTGGCAACGGGCAACTAGGTGAGACACAGGGCAACTTTTCAGGGCAACTAACAATGGGCAACAACAGTTAGCAACGGCAGTTTACAGTTAGCTAAAAAAAAATCGATGTCTTAATTTTTGCTGTGACCATTTAATCAAGCTGTCTGTTGTTTTTTAGAGCTTTGGTGAGGTAAATTCCTCCATATAGAATATTAAAATAACTTACCGGTGTAAAAACAGATGAGGAGTCTCTCCATCTCTTCACTCCACTGACACTGAGCGGCCGCCATATTTGTTTGAAATTTCTGATCCGAACCTCACCGGAGGTCACATGACTCGATACTCGCGTTCTGATTGGCTTATCTCAAAAAGTTGCCAGAGATTATCAAAACCATTCAGAAAGAAACAATGTTGCCCAATCTCAATAGAAAAGAGTCAAAACGCAATTGCCCAGCAACATTGCTCGGCAACATTGCCCAAAAAGTTGCCCCGTGTATCATCACCATAACTGAGGCACAGTCAATGGAGCAGAACCCTACAGTGGTGAGGGATGGAGAAGGCACTGATTTGGGGGGAGATAGCATGGCAGAGGCTGTTGCTGACCTACCCACTACAGACATTGCTTTACTAGATACCGGTGAGTTACCAGCAGAAGACATGAGTGATGAGGTAATGGAGAATGAGGATGCTCTGTCGGATATCTCTAGTGTGTCTGATCTGGGCTCACAGGTCATGGATGAACAGCTCTTACTCACTAGAAGAAATTAATGCATTTTTAGATGAGACATTTGGGAAAAGTGTGGAGGTGAGTGACTACTTTCAAATGTTGTTGAATTCATAGCATCAGTGGTTACAGTGGTGCTTGAAAGTTTGTGAACCCTTTAGAATTTTCTATATTTCTGCATAAATATGACCTAAAACATCAGATTTTCACACAAGTCCTAAAAGTAGATAAAGAGAACCCAGTTAAACAAATGAGACAAAAATATTATACTTGGTCATTTATTTATTGAGGAAAATGATCCAATATTACATATCTGTGAGTGGCAAAAGTATGTGAACCTCTAGGATTAGCAGTTAATTTGAAGGTGAATTAGAGTCAGGTGTTTTCAATCAATGGGATGACAATCAGGTGTGAGTGGGCACCCTGTTTTATTTAAAGAACAGGGATCTATCAAAGTCTGATCTTCACAACACATGTTTGTGGAAGTGTATCATGGCACGAACAAAGGAGATTTCTGAGGACCTCAGAAAAAGCGTTGTTGATGTTCATCAGGCTGGAAAAGGTTACAAAACCATCTCGAAAGAGTTTGGACTCCACCAATCCACAGTCAGACAGATTGTGTACAAATGGAGGAAATTCAAGACCATCGTTACCCTCCCCAGGAGTGGTCGACCAACAAA
This sequence comes from Neoarius graeffei, assembly GCF_027579695.1. Lineage (NCBI taxonomy): Eukaryota > Metazoa > Chordata > Actinopteri > Siluriformes > Ariidae > Neoarius > Neoarius graeffei. The sequence goes on along the minus strand of NC_083583.1, from coordinate 77,161,835 downwards.
GATCACTCCAAGAGCAAGGCGTTTAATAGTCGGCGAGGTCACAGAGGACCCCAGGGTAACTTCTAAGCAATAGATAGTTTTCACTGACGTCACGGCATTCCGGGGAACGCCCCCCAGCCGCCATCTTGGAGGGCAAACAAAACGGACCATCGCCACTACTGGCTACATTATCTCGGACGAATTTATGAAGTTATATAGTCAGTTTTCTAAAATAAAGATCAATGTCAGCAAAATCAAGCAAACAGAAGTCTATAGATACACATCTCACGGTATGCAGCCAAACTGGCCTTGATTGGGGGAATTGACCCCTACGAAGTGGACAAAGATGCATTTTCAAGTGACTATGCAGGGCTGCCAAAGCCTGAAACTGCCAAAGCCTGCTCCAAAGCCTGAAACTGACTTCATCAGACTTTAAAGGCTGTCTGATATATACAACTTTATATATTCACAGCGTGCCTTTTGGCGGATGCCGCCTGAATCGCGCAGATCCGGTTTTTTTTTTTAGGGGGGGCGTTGGAGTGTCTGATTATAATTTCAAAGTAAATTCTGTATTAAAATTACTAAATAAGCAAATCCATTACAGTCAATGAAACAGGAAGTATAAGGATGAGAAAAAAACAGTTTAAATCGGGAAGCTGCGCACATTTGCGCAGTCCTGCACACCGCTCAGGACTACAGAATAGACCTAAAATGTTTTTCAAAAATGACCCTTGCGTGAGTGAAGTGACAAGTTTCAAATAGAAACGTGACAAACGAGCGATATTAAGTGTACATTACAATGTAAATGTACACTCAGCGGTTCCAGTTAGGCATTCTCCAGAGATTGTTCACATGATGTTTTGGTTTCCAAAAACAAACTTAAACACAATTGATTGTTTATTTAAACAACTTACCACTTATAAAATGATCGGAGCAGACTTTGCTGTGTTTGGAAGGCTGATAATCCTTGCGGTTGATTCTCGCAAGCCATAGATTTCTCCTTTGTATGCTGAGTTTCTTTGTTTGCTCGCCTTCGTGCTCCCGTACAGTGGGAATTCCATAAAAGCTCCGCTTGACGTCATCATCTGACCTATTACGACAGCCATGAATACAACAAGTTTGCACCATTGCTAGCTTTAAATAAATGTAAATAATATATAAATAAATGTAACTCGCGCGCTACAATGTGTGCTCAGTGACCCGTACGGTAAGCTAGCCCTCCAAGATGGCCGCCACCAGGGAATCCCCGACTCTGTGACATCATGTGAAAACTATCTATTGAAGGCCTTTCTCACATTGGCTAATGTTCACGTTCATGAGTCCACCATCAGGAGAACACTGAACAACAATGGTGTGCATGGCAGGGTTGCAAGGAGAAAGCCACTGCTCTCCAAAACGAACATTGCTGCTTGTCTGCAGTTTGCTAAAAATCACGTGGACAAGCCAGAAGGCTATTGGAAAAATGTTTTGTGGATGGATGAGACCAAAATAGAACTTTTTGGTTTAAATGAGAAGCGTTATGTTTGGAGAAAGGAAAACACTGCATTCCAGCATAAGAACCTTATCCCATCTGTGAAACATGGTGGTGGTAGTATCATGGTTTGGGCCTGTTTTGCTGCATCTGGGCCAGAACGGCTTGCCATCATTGATGGAACAATGAATTCTGAATTATACCAGCGAATTCTAAAGGAAAATGTCAGGACATCTGTCCATGAACTGAATCTCAAGTGAAGGATGGTCATGCAGCAAGACAACGACCCTAAGCACACAAGTCGTTCTACCAAAGAATGGTTAAAGAAGAATAAAGTTAATGTTTTGGAATGGCCCAGTCAAAGTCCTGACCTTAATCCAATGGAAATGTGGAAGGACCTGAAGCGAGCAGTTCATGTGAGGAAACCCACCAACTTCCCAGAGTTGAAGCTGTTCTGTACGGAGGAACGGGCTAAAATTCCTCCAAGCCGGTGTGCAGGACTGATCAACAGTTACCAGAAATGTTTAGTTGCAGTTATTGCTGCACAAGGGGGTCACACCAGATACTGAAAGCAAAGGTTCACATACTTTTGCCACTCACAGATATGTAATATTGGATCATTTCCCTCAATAAATAAATGACCAAGTATAATATTTTTGTCTCATTTGTTTAACTGGGTTCTCTTTATCTACTTTTAGGACTTGTGTGAAAATCTGATGATGTTTTAGGTCATATTTATGCAGAAATATAGAAAATTCTGAAGGGTTCACAAACTTTCAAGCACCACTGTATGTTGCAGTGGATGGTCAGCTTTGATGTGCTGTGCAAAACAAAAAAAAGCGATTCAGACTGAAAAATATTAGTAAAATTGTGGAGGAGCAAGACTTACTCTAAGAAAAAATGATAAGGTCACGTGGTGAAGTCTATCCTCTGATTTCTTCTCTGTTACTTCTTATTCTGCTTCTATCTTACTTCCTAATGCAGTCTTTCCGTTTAGGTCTCTAAACATTGATGGGGGTAGAGACAGCAATCAGAGAGCTGTATTAGCAGAATATATACGAATTAAAAAAAAAGTTGATATTTTACATTCTTGCAGGAGACGCACTCCAATAGTACCAGTGGGGTGTTTGGTGGGAAGGGAAACACTTAAGTGTTAAGGTCGAACACTCACGCAGGAGTAGCTATTCTCTTTAGAAAAAAACATTGAGGTCACAGTTATTTCAGTAGCAGAGCTTATAAAGGGGAGGGTTTTAATTGTTGAAGCAGCTATTTGTGGCAGCTTGTTTGATTTTATAAATGTTTATGCGCCTAATAGCGGTCCAGAGCGCTTAAGTGTCTTTCAGAAGTTAGACAACACCTTGCAACAGTGCAGTAAAGATTTTCTATGGTAATAGATGGGAACTGGAACTGCACTACTGATTTTATTTTAGACAGAAATGGGGAGGAGCCATATCCCTAGTCTGGTCAGCTACTCCTCAGCCTCATTAAAAAAAGGCTAATTTAGTGGATGTTTGGAGAAGTAGGAATGCAAAATCAAGACAGTATACATGGGTAAAGGTGTCTGATGCTGTTTTTTCTGGTGCTAGACTCGACAGGCTATGTGTAAGTAGCTCAAATAATAATAGAATACCCAATGCTTTTATATTCCCTGATGGTTTTTCTGATCAACCGATTGTCGAACCTCGGATTCAGGAAGAGCGATGCAGATTCCATCCTGGCCATGGAACGGTGAACCAGCTCATTACCCTGGCAGGGTTGTGTGTGTGTGGGTGGGTGGGGGGGTTCATGGGAGTATGACCAGCCAGTCTACATGTTTTGTAGATTTGGAAAAGGCTTACAACCGTGTCCCTCAGGGGGTCTTGTGGGGGCACTGCGGGAGTATAGGGTATCAGAGCCGTTGCTACGAGCCATCCGGTCCTTGTACAACCAGTGTGTGAGCTGTGTCCAAATTCTCGGCGCAAAGTCAAACATGCTTCTGGTGGGTGTTGTACTCTGCCAAGACTGCCCCTGGTTGCCGATCCTGTTTGTGATATTCATGGATGGGATCTCAAGGCGCAGCCAGGGTAAGGAGTAGGGCTGGGTAAAAAAAATCGATTTTGGATCGATTTCATTTAAATTTCGCACTATCGATTCACAGGGCATGAGATCGAGTTTTTTTTTTTTTTCCACAACACAATCTCATGTGTTGTGTGATTTTCCTCCCTCAGCCATCTCGTGCGTGATGACGCAGCTGCGCAGTCGTACGTCGTGACGTTCAAGCACGCACACAAAATGGCTGAGGCCAGAGCCATGGCTGAGGCAGGGAAAACACTGCTCGGCAAGCCGTCTCAAATGAAATCTGACGTGTGGAATCATTTCAAATTTAAAACGACAAAGGACGAAGAGCTTGATAAAACCAAGGTAGTTTGAAAGATATGCCAAGCAGAGCTCAGTTATTGTAAGAATACTACAAACCTCAGAAACCACCTGACAAGGTACCACACTACACTAACCTTAGCTTCCGACAACAAGCCGCCCAGAGCAAAACAAAAGAAACTGAAGGACCTGCTAGCATTACCATCAGAGTCTCCGCGGGCCATAAAGATAACAGAGGCCATCGCAACTTTTGTTTGCAGAGATTTGCTCCCATACTCGGTAGTGGAAAATGAAGGATTCAGGCAGCTCATTCAGGTACTCGAACCACACTACGTTATGGTGCAACGTAAACATCTGACTGAAACTGTGATACCCATGATGTATACATCTGTGAAAGATGCGATACGAATGAAAATGCAGTCAGCAAACAGAGTCGCTGATATTGTCACTGCCAAAAGGAGCTGCATCACCCCAGAACACGTCAATGAGCTCCTTTTCCTCAACAAGAATCTCTCTCTTAAGTGACACAGTTTAAGTTTACTGTCTTCGTTTTGTTAATATTAATACTTTTGTTAATATTTTTAATATTTTTTCACTTAAACAATGCAATTTGCTGCAACGTTCATTTGCACTTTTTACATTTGCACTTTTATTTGCACTTTTTTAATTACAGGAAGATAAGACAGTTTTGTTTACAGTTATGTGTGAAATGTCAAATTTACAAAATAAAGACATGCATTTTGCAACGTATTGTATGGAGATATTTTCATTATTTAAGAGCAGATTGAATTGATTCAGATTGAATCGAATCGTGATTAATCAATTTAAAACCCTAAGAATTGAAATCGAATCGATCTAGGAAATTGACTGTGATACCCAGCCCTAGTAAGGAGGATGTCCAGTTTGGGAACCTCAGAATTGCATCTCTGCTCTTTGCAGATGATGTGGTTCTGTTGGCTTCTTCAGACCGTGATCTTCAGCAAGCACTGGGACGGTTTGCAGCCGAGAGTGAAGCAGCTGGGATGAGAGTCAGCACCTCCAAGTCTGAGGCCATGGTGTTCTGCTGGAAAACGGTGGAGTGTTTCCTCCAGGTTGGGAGTGAGTTGCTGCCCCAAGTGAAGTTCAAGTATCTCGGGGTCTTGTTGTGATGGTAAAATAGAACATGAGATGGACAGGCAGATTGGGGCAGCGTCAGGAGTAATTTGGGCATTGTTCCAGTCTGTTGTAGTGAAGAGGGAGCTGAGCCAGAAGGCAAAGCTTTTGATTTACCAGTCGAGCTATGTTCCAACCCTCACTTAGGGTCATGAGCTTTGGGTAGTGACTGAAAGGATGAGATTGCGGATACAGGCGGCTGAAATGAGCTTTCTCCGTAGGGTGGCTGGGCTCACCCTTAGGGTGAGGAGCTTAGGCATCCGGAGGGATCTTGGAGTAGAGCTGCTGCTCCTTCGTGTTGAAAGGAGTCAGCTGAGGTGGTTCAGGCATCTGATTAGGCTGCATCCTGGGCACCTTCCTTTGGAGGTTTTACGAGTATGTCCAACTGGGAAGACACCTCGGGGTAGACCCAGAACATGCTGGAGAGATTATATATCTCATCTGGCCTGGGAGCACCTTAGGATCCCCAGGAGGAACTGGAAAGCATTGCTGGGGAAAGGGACACCTGGAATACCCTGTTTAGCCTGCTGCCACCATGACCTGACTTCAGATAAGTGGAAGATGATGGATGGATGGTTTCTCTGATCATTCACAAGACAGCTGTTGATATAAGCATGATTAAACTACCTTGCCCACAGTATTATTGGCACATTAATGTAAAACTGTTACTTGATAGTGTTTTGTGAAAAGTTTATTTTATTTTGGAATAACTGGAAACAGAAAAAAATGTATTTGAGAATCTGAGTCAATGGTGGGAAGTGGGGAAAACTCAGATAAAAGTATTTTTTGCCAGAACTATACTGCATGTACTACTGTGAACATAAAAGTGACTATTCAGAGGTTGGAGAAGATTTTGTATTTTGAAAGCAACCTAAAAAATCAAAATGCTCTGGAGGTGGGTAGGGTACTGCGGGAGAAGAGGCAAGATTTGGGTTTCTTTCTTTGGGAGCGGGTAAAGAGGGCTCTGGTTAGAGCCAGAATGGCTGCAGTGACTGACATGGACGCCCCTAGTGCTTTCTTTTTTAAACTTGAACAGAAGGCCGCACAACAGAAACAAATGTTGCGTTTTCGTCGATCTGATGGGTCATTGACAACGGATCCAGTTGAAATGAGGAAGCTTGCAGTGTCCTTCTACTCTATACTCTACACAGCTGGTGACTGTGAAGAAGCTCAACAGCTCAACTTTTTCAGGGACTACCAGAGCTCAGCCCAAGGCAGATGGAGACCCTAGATACCAACATCACCTTCAAAGAACTCACACAAGCTGTTCAGCAGCAATCAGCAGGACATGCACCTGGAATAGATGGACTGCCAGCTGAGTTCTACAAGCACTTCTGGGGAGTGCTAAGGGAGGACTATCACAATGTGATGAAGGACTGTGTGAGGAGGGAGTTGCTGCCTAGTAGCAGCCAATGTGCTATTCTGTCACTGCTGCCAAAGAAAGGAGACTTGGGGTTTACTCTCCTTTGCCTGGACTAATAAGATTTTAGCAAATTGTCTGCCAAATTGAAAGTTTTTTGAGCATTCTTGTTCAAAAGGATCAGTCATACTGTGTGCCTGGTCGGTCTATTATGGACATTTTTTTTAAATTAGAGACATTATAGACATTGGAATTATGGGAAATTATAATGTGGGTCTTCTTTCACTAGATCAGGAAAAAGCTTTTCATCAAGTTGGACATGACTACCTTTTTAATGTGCTTGAAAGATTTGGGTTTGGGAAGACTTTTATTTCATGGGTTAAACTCCTGTACTCTGATGCTTCAGTCATGGTGAAGGTGGGAGGTGGACTGAGCTGTCTGGTCCCAGTACAGAGGGGCATTAGACAGGGCTGCCCACTCTCTGGACAGCTGTATAGCCTTGCCAGTGATCCTCTCCTCAATAGGCTGAGGAGAGAACTCATTGGTTTTAGTACACCAGGTGACCCCACGGGGGAAAAATGTACGTTGCCTGCATATGTGGATGATGTTACAGTTTTTATTACGAAGCAGAAAGATGCATCAGGACTTGATGCCAGCTTGGCTATATATGAGAGAATGTCCTCGGCTAAAGTTAATTGGGAAGAGAGTGAGGTACTTCATAGGTAGGTGGGAGAATATTGGGCCACCATGAATACCAGGGGGCTTACAATGGGGAAGGGATGGGATGAAGTTCTTGGGTGTGATTTTAGGGACGGAAGAATTTAGAAAAAAGAATTGGGAAGGAATGTTGGAGAAGGTAGTTGCCACACTGTCGAAATGGAATTAAATATTCTCAGTTGTCCTACAGGGGGAAGGTCCTGGTGATAAACAACCTGGCTGCCTCCACCTTATGGGACAGGCTTATCATCCTGGAACCACCTGTGGACTTCATATGCACAATTCAGAGGAGACTGGTTAACTTTTTTTGGTCGGGCCAACACTGGACGAGGGCACCAGTGCTTTATTTACCAATACAAGAAGGGGGGCAGAGCCTGATTGACGTATACAGCCGGATCGCCACTGCAGGCAGTGCAGAGGCTGCTGTACAATGAAGATGCAATATGGACAAAAACAGCAGGCACCTTCCTAAGGAAGGTCACGAGCCTTGGCTACACCTGGCAGCTGTTCCTGTTGAACACAAAGTAGATGGAGTTGGGGAGCCTTCCCAACTTCTACCAATCAATGCTGCGAACATGGCAGCAGGTGTTTACTGTTCACAGGGGCCTTTCTCAGCCAGAGAAGGGGATTTTCAGAGAGCCTCTGTTTTACAATCCATGGCTTCTGTCAAGACTGCTAAACTCAACAAGTGTACAGATAACTCTGTGGAGAAGCAGGTGCATAACACTGACCCAGCTGAAAGAAGACGATGGGTGGAGATCTGTGGCGTTCTTACAAAACGTCACTGGCCTGCGGTCCCCTCACCTAGTAAAAAAGTTTATCGATGAGCTCCAAGACGTGCTGCCTGAGAGCTGCATAGAAGCCTTAAGGAGGACTGGGATGCAGATGAGGGAGCACGACTATAATTGCCCACCCTTCACCATTTCAGCAGCTGTGGAACAGCCACAAGAATAGGATGGGGATATGCTCCTCTCCTTTCAAACTCTGGTGCTGGGAAGCTTCGACAGTCTATCGAAGACTGCAATCTATACTGTTTGTGTCAAAGTGACTCACCAGGCAGCACTGAGAGGGCTGAAGGCCTCTGGGTGGTCAGATTTGTTTGGACCAGACTTCTCCATAAAAGGACGCTGGTGAGCCCTGTACAAACCCTCCATACTGCTGACCTGCAGTGGAGAGTGATTTGCAGGGCCGTAGTTACAAACAGGTACGTGGCACACCCTGAATCCTGCAGTAGCAAGGAAGTGTCCTTTTTGTGGTCAAGATGAAGATATCGAGCACTTGTTCTTGAACTGTAGTCGATTAAGGAATTTGTTTAGATTGTTGAAGGTGTGGTTTAGGGACCTGGGGGGGAGTTTTCACTCGGTGTTTATGGGGGACGTAAATATAGTGTTGCCAAGAAGAGGAAAGTTTGTTTACTGAATTTCTTATCAGGTTTGGCAAAAATGGCCATCTGGAAAACCAGAAAAAATAATAACCTTGGGACTGGTATAACGGACGTGGTGGGCATGGCGAAGGGGATGTTGGGGGCATGGCTGAGGCTCAAATATTCATATTATGTTTTGATTACTGATGTTCCAAAGTTCTGTACAATATGGGGAATAATGGAGGCCCTTTGTCGGGTAAATGACGATGGTCAGCTGATTTTTAATTTCTAATGGGTGGTGGTGACTTTGCTTTTTATTATTTACTGTTTTTCTAGCTTAAAAATGTTTTTGTCTTACTATTTAAGCAAAATGTATGGAAGAATTGTTTTTATGATTGTTTTTGTCTTGGTTTTTATTGTGTTTTAGTTCTATTTTATACTTGGGTGTTTGTCCCTTTTTAGGATCTTTTAGAAGCAGTGTAATTTATTAATTTGTCAAATTATTTGCACATTGTTATTTTAGCGACATTTATATATTGTTTTTGGAGAAGAGCAGTTTTCAATGATTGAATAAAGGGGGCATAAAAATAAAAAATCTGTCTCTCTCTACTTCTGCCCTCTCTTCCCCCTTCTCTCTCTCTCTCTCTCTCTCTCTCTCTCTGTGTACAGGTGCTGCTGGTAGGAGGAGAAAATTTCACACTCATTGGGAAGCCTCTTCTCAGGTTTGTGTATTTATTTAAATTAACCTGAATATTGGGCTCACGGGAAACTCTACATTTTATATATTATAAGTTTTCACATCATTGCAGTTTTAATAAAACCTTTTTATTCTGAAAGTTTAAACACTTGAAATGTAACTTGTTTCTTCGACAGATTGATGCCCATATATGAATCTGTCCCAACATAAATTACACATTTAAAAAATAAGAACTAAATAATAAATCAACAAATAATAAAGTTTGGAGGTTTAATAGGTTTAAAGGCTGAGAAGATATTTTACAGCTAAGTCTATTAGCACCTGAACAGAAACGATGCCTCGTTTAAGTAAATCAGTTCAGCCCTGCAATGACCTGGCGACTTGTCCAGGGTGTACCCCGCCTCTTGCCCGTAGTCAGCTGGGATAGGCTCCAGCTTGCCTGTGACCCTGTAGAACAGGATAAGTGGCTACAGATGATGGATGGATGGAGGGGTTCCAGTGTTTTGTTGTTTTGCAGTGTTTTAGTCCGGTGTCGCTCTGTAGCACGACTCTTTACATCGCTGTTGATGTCTCTCCATGACGGGCCTCAGTTCTCAGCTTTAAGTTGATTTTCTTCACACTCGTGTGTGCTCATCAGTAAAAGTGCAAAGCGTGTTCCTGATACGACACTCTTAGTGATGGCCTTAAAAGTCCATAACAGGTCAAGTGCAGCTGGGAGCGTGAAGTAAGCAATCAGGGTACAGTCTGAAAGACAGAAGTGGAAGTTATTTTGACTCACGACTTCACCAATAATATATAATTAATAACGGAGTGCTAAATCTTCCATCAGTGAGGCGTTTGTTTACAACTTACAGCCGTTTCTTTAGTCATAATTGAATAATGAGTTTTATTTGTTTTAATTTATGGGTTTGTGTTGGCTCACTGTTTATTTTTTAATATAATTTAATCCTTTAATTATAGCCATTAAAATAAAATGAAAGGCTTTCTGTAAGTTGCTCTGCTCCGTGCTGTAAATGTAATATTTTTTTTAAATAATTTATAAAAATACAGTAACTGAACACAAATGATGTGATTTGAAGTCATTCAAGTTGACGTTTACGTCAGTTATTCTTCTTGTACATAAATTTACACACACAGGAGCACGAGTAGGATATGAACGTTTTTTCAAACTTACAGGATTTTCATGAACACTGTGTTGCTCATGTAAACTAATGTAAATCATTCATTATCCAGCTTGCTTGTTAATTATTATCACAGTCTGCAATACTCATAACACACAAACCTGCCAAGTCCTAGTGAATGTTCTGAAAGGAACCGTTTGTACATTTGCCTAAATTAATGCTGGTCTTAAATTAATCCCTGGGTCATGATTAGATTGGTGAGAGGAGAAATGTGATTGTAAGGAACATCACCACTGATATGTGTTAGTGTCATTGTTATGAGCTCATTGTGCTCAGTGTAGGATAATGTAGGGCTGCAGTTAAACTCTGCATCCAAAAGCAGATTGTAAAAACAAATAGTTAATTTTGTACTCGTTCGCTGAACAGATGAAGGGTTTCTGTTTGAAATGTCTTGTGCTGCATAACTGTATGAATATTTCAGCATGAGCCTCGGTGTGCTGCACAAAAAGCCTCTGTTCCTTCAGTTCTCACACTGTGTGTGTGTGTGCGTGCTGTTTTCACACCTAGGCGTGATCTAGTCCGAGTCCAGGCCACCGTCATTGAGAAGACCGAGTCGTGGCCGATGGTACACATGGTGTTCTGGAAGAGACACCGGTTCCAGAAGAAGAGAAGTGAGTCGGGTTTAAGATTCAGGGATTGATTTCTCAGGCTGTTTGCCCTCCAGGTTTGAAAGGGCCTTAATGGATGGGGCTCATATCGACTCGCTGCTCAGCTGCATGCATATTTTATAACTCGCTCGTAACAGGGTCTGTGAGAGCTGAAGCTGAAAGCACGGCTTTGAGACGTTTATCTGATCATCCTGTGTGAGCTCACTGACCAGATTAACTCCTTCTGTATAAACGGCACAATAACTGCCTGCGTCACTCCCTTCTGTTGGACTGATTTAATTTATGAGTGAGCCACCACTCACGAACAATGGCTCTGTCCTCTCATGTTATCCATATATCAGTGTCAAGGTGTGTCTGAGACTCCGCCTGCTCCCAAAGGAATTCTGACTCATCTTGCAGTTATATTATTAGTTATATATTAGTCTGCAGTATTTTTCAATAAACTTAAAGGTGCATTAGGTGATTTTTTTTTTTTAATAAAAATTCCATCTAAGTCGCACATGCTAAAAAACAATTAGTTAAGCTGCATCATTACCAAAGCTTTATTATGTTACAGAGAAACCCTGTTTTGGAAAATGGACTTCCGGTCCAGAATACTCGTTTCTGTGTTTTTAGACCAAACGGTTCTAGCTGCCCATCGAGAGGAACTAACCCCTGGGAATCCCCCTTGAGAACTATGCACCTTTCTTCAAGGGCTTACACTACCATTCAAAAGTTTGGGGTCACCCAGACAGTTTTGTGTTTTCCATGAAAAGTCACACTTTTATTTCCCACCATAAGTTGTAAAATGAATAGAAAATATAGTCGAGACATTTTTCTGGCCATTTTGAGCATTTAATCGACCCCACAAATGTGATGCTCCAGAAACTCAATCTGCTCAAAGGAAGGTCAGTTTTATAGCTTCTCTAAAGAGCTCAACTGTTTTCAGCTGTGCTAACATGATTGTACAAGGGTTTTCTAATCATCCATTAGCCTTCTGAGGCAATGAGCAAACACATTGTACCATTAGAACACTGGAGTGAGAGTTGCTGGAAATGGGCCTCTATACACCTATGGAGATACTGCACCAAAAACCAGACATTTGCAGCTAGAATAGTCATTTAGCACATTAGCAATGTATAGAGTGGATTTCTGATTAGTTTAAAGTGATCTTCATTGAAAAGAACAGTGCTTTTCTTTCAAAAATAAGCACATTTCAGAGTGACCCCAAACTTTTGAACGGTAGTGTATATCTCTGTTTGCATTCGCACCACCAGCAGGAATGCTGAAGTGACATTAGCAGGAAATTCTGGTGAAGATTTATATATTCCTCTAAGACATGTGAAAATCATGCTGTATTTCCTCCATCGGATATACCTTGTATCTCAACACTAACATAAAGAGCTGTTTTTTACACAGGTTTTTAAAAATGGTGGTTGCTGGTGCTCCATTGGCTTGTGCTTGACCAATCAGTGTACACTTACATCACTCATGGTTCCTCTTGTGCTGGGAGAGAACCTACTCTGAAGTAGGAGCTAAAAAGTCCCTCAAAACAGCATTCTAAGAACTACGATCATCCTAAGTTCCTGCAGTGTGGACACGCAAAAAGGAGTTCTAAGAACTATGAAAAAAATTTCCTCTGGTTTGAAAGTGGGTCACCTAAGAATCTGGGGGCGGAGTTTCATGAACGTGGGTGTGAATCATTATTTAAATGTCGAACCCACCTTACCATTAGAGACAGGGGGTGGGGGGTGAAGTGTAATCTTACCTAATGTATCTTTAAGTTGACTTTTATCCAAAGTTATAAACCCTCTAGCGCATCCCGTCCACTCCCCCATGTTAATCAGCGTGGTCTTTCTTTGTCCTATGAGCTTCATATCTGACTCCCTGAGAAGAAAAGTGCTTGCATTTTTTTTATTTGAAGTGTTTATGCCAACAATAGGACGGTTACTGTGAATATTCAGAGCAGAGCGTATCTGTACGTCCGTCGGTGTAAGAATCTGATTGATTGGGTCTTCGTACCGAGGGGTGGGGCTTATGTAAAATAGCCATAGTGTAATGCGTTCAACATCGGCCCAGGTGCCAGGATTCATCCCATAAGTTTAACCTCTCTATAGAAGAGTTTATGAAATGTCTGTAAAGTTTTTTCTTGATTCATCTAAAAATTCATATTACAAAGTACACTGATCTTTTGTTGATCTGTGATTTAATCTATCACACACCGTAGATAGTAACCTGTTACTGACTTGGGCCTGGTGGTACTTATGTAAGAGACTTGGAGCGGCTACAAGACTTTGTTTTGCAGACTTGGCTCTTATCATTGTCAGCGAGGCTCTCGGTTCTGTCTCGGAGAAAGGCCCGAATTCCTCGGCATGCGCACGCCAGTGACGTGCTAAATTTAGTTTGCCGATTTGTTTAAAGTAAACAGGAAAATTATCTCGGCACAGGCAGGAAAAATGATTTGCAGTGTTTTCTGAGTTCTACAAACTTTCATGAGGAAAGGACCTACGTCTCAGAAGCAGTGTGAGAGATTCCTGACCATCTCGAGACTCAGCTCTCCGGTATTTGTGTGTACGTGACGCCTCGCTCAGACAGGTCCATATTTGGCGTGTGCTGATAATGAGTTGTATAACATACTGCCATAATTAATACACATCACATGATCTGGTCCAATAACGCAAAATAGTAACCATACATTACAATATTCTCATCACCTGAGTGGAGCTGGTGCTGAGTGATACCAGACAGTGCGCTGAGGAAGAAGTCTTTAAGACGTCTTCCACGGATATTTTTCAGCACCGTGATGTCCTTTTGTCTTTTCACAGACAACTCGATCGTCTGGGGTGAGCGTGTGGTGATTTAGACGTGCTGCAGTTAACATGCTGTACTGCTATGATGATGTTACAGTGTAGAACACACGCACACACTGCCCCTCTGAGAGCTGCTGTGAAAATCAGATTTTTCTTTGCGTCTCTGTGCAGTTATCGTGCAGCCGCAGACAGTGCTTCGGATCAACTCCATCGAGGTGTCGCCCGCACTCCTTTGACCCCACCTCGTCCTTCTAATGAGGATTCATCTGTGTTCATCAAATCTTTCGAGTGTAATGAAGCTTGAACGTATCTTTTGTTTGTAACAACTGTCATTTAATTTAATAAAAGTCCTGCTGTGGGGAAAATGTGCTGCTTCTGACATGATTTATTTTGGTTGAGTCAGGAGGGGTGTGTGTGTGTGTGTGTGTGTGTGTGTTTGTTTATGGGAACCAAATGATTTGTTGTTGGGAAATTTAGCTGGCCCCAAGACACTTTTTTTTTTTTAATTTGTAAACGATGGTCTTTGTTTTTATATCTTTGTGGGGACCAGATACATTTGCTCCCCTCCAACGATGGGACTACACTGAGTGCAGAATTATTAGGCAAGTGAGTATTTTGACCACAGCATCCTTTTAATGCATGTTGTCCCACTCCAAGCTGTTTAGGCTTGTAAGCCTACTACCAATTAAGTATATCAGGTGCTGTGCATCTGTGTAATGAGAGGGGGTGTGGTCTAATGACATCAACACCCTATATCAGGTGTGCATAATTATTAGGCAACCTCTTTTCCTCTGGCAAAATGGGTCAGAAGAGAGATCTGACAGACTTTGAAAAGTCTAAAATTGTGAGATGTCTTGCAGACGGATGCAGCACTCTTGAAATTGAGATGTTGAAACGTGATCACCAAACAATCAAGCGTTTCATTGCAAATAGTCAACAGGGTCGAAAGAAGCATGTGGGAAAAAAAAAGGCACAAAATAACTGCACATGATCTGCGGAAAATCAAGCGTGAAGCTAACAAGCAGCCATTAGCATCCAGTTCTGCCATATTCCAGAGTTGCAACATTCCTGGAGTGTCAAAGAGTACAAGGAGTGCAATACTGAGGGACATGGCCAAGGTAAGGAAGGCTGAAAAACGACCACCACTGAGTAAGGCACACAAGATAAAACGTCAAGACTGGGCCAAGAAATATCTTAAGACTGATTTTTCTAAGGTGCTGTGGTCTGATGAGATGAGAGTGACTCTTGATGGGCCGGATGGATGGGCCTGTGGCTGGATCAGTAATGGGCACAGAGCTCCACTCCGACTCAGACGCCAGCAAGGTGGAGGTGGAGTACTGCTATGGGCTGGTATCATCAAAGACGAGCTTGTTGGACCTTTTCGAGTTGAGGATGGACTCAAACTCAACTCCCAGATCTACTGCCAGTTCCTGGAAGAAACCTTCTTCAAGCAGTGGTATAGGAAAAAGTCAGCATCTTTCAAGAAGAACATGATTTTCATGCAGGATAATGCTCCATCTCATGCGTCCAAATACTCCACTGCGTGGCTAGCCAGTAAAGGCCTGAAAGGTGAAAAAATAATGACATGGCCCCCTTGTTCACCTGACCTAAACCCCATAGAGAACCTGTGGTCCATTATAAAACATGAGGTCTACAAAGAGGGAAAACAGTACACCTCTCTGAACAGCGTCTGGGAGGCCGTGGTTGCTGCTGCACACAATGTTGGTCGTGAACAGATAAAGAAATTGACAATCTATGGATGGAAGGCTTTTGAGTGTCCTCATGAAGAAGGGTGGCTATATTGGTCACTGATTTGTTTTTGTTTTGTGTTTGAATGTCAGATATGTTTATTTGCAAATCTGGAGTTGTCATATCAGTGTACCTGGTGAAAATAAATAAGTGAAATGGCTACATATTTGGTTTTTATTAAGTTGCCTTATAATTCTGCACAGTGAAAGTTACCTGAACACATACATATTCTCCTAAAATGGCCAAAACTAAAAACGCCCCACTCTAACTTCCATACATATTCAGCTTTGATATTTATGAGTCTTTTTGGTTGATTGAGAACATAGTTGTTCAATAATAAAACTAATCCTCAAAAATACAACTTGCCTAATAATTCTGCACTCAGTGTAGCTGAGTTTTTGGCTTTGTCAGGACATTAAGACTCCGTTCAGACTGCACCCTGAAACGACCCATATCCGATTTTTTTTGCCCATATGCGACCTGTATCCGATTGGTTATTGACAGTCTGAATGACACAGATCCGATTTTTTTCATATGCGACCCAGGCCGCTTGGATATGTGGTCCTAAATCCGATGCATATCCGATATTTTCACATGCGACTGCAGTCTGACCGGACAGGTCGCATTCATGCGACCTACACGTCATCAACAAGAGACAAACGTCACTATTCTGCGTTGGCTAATCCCGCCTCTTTGGTGGAAAACAACAACATTTGTACAGTTTTCAGAATTTAAATAGACTTTTATAGAATTGATCAAGCTAATGGTGGATTTGGTCGGGACCTGGATGTTGATCTGTTAGCCTGATTAAATAAAACAGTTTCTATAACTGATTTATAACTTAAACCATCCTGGATTACAAGATTATAAGATTGTTCTGGAAATTTCCAGTAATTTGACACCTTCGGTCTCATTAGTCTGCTGCCCACATTAATCAGATTATTGTGTGAGTTCCGCCGCCGCCACAAAAACCACATCGCCAGGTCTCGCCTCGTCTCCATAGCAAACTGCACTGGTGTTTCTGCACCTTGAGCCAGCGCTGAGAGAAGCTGCAGAATTCAGCTGGCTATAAACAATCTAAATAAATATTTATAAAAATGTAGAAAAAGTTTATTAATATGACGAAATAAATATGTGCAAATTATTAAGCCTGAATTAAGAGTTTGGTAATACAGCGGCCGTATCCCAAATGACTGCCTACTGAAGCTCGAGTGCACTATATAGAGTTTAAAAATCCATTACTTCCTAGTAACATGTAGTGCACTTATATAGAAATTAGAGAGACGTTTAGGAGTCAACCCTCGTTACCAGGCTACACGTTTTCATTTCAGTTCAGAAACAAAAACACACACGAGACCTCACACTTTAACACTAACCAGATAATTAAACAAACAAACAAAAAAAAAGAAATCATTAAACTTGAAGAGTGCGCTTTTTTTTGTTTACGTATTAGGTAGATGTGCTTATTACGTGTCAATTTGCGCATGCGGGACACTTTTGGGTCGTTTTCCGTTCATATTGGAGATCGCATACAAGTCTCATATAACTGGTAATGTGAACAGCCTAACAAAAAAATCGGATTTCACAACAAATCGGATATGGGTCGTTTCAGGTTGCAGTCTGAACGTAGTGTTAGCTGGTCCACATGAGGAAAATAATCCTCATTATGGGAGTTTAGTTTTAGGGTAAGGGGTGTGGTTTAGTTTAGGGTAGGGGTGGGGTTGGTTTTAGGGTTCAGGCTGGGATGTGGTTTAGTTTAGGGTAAGGGGTGGGGTTTAGGGTTCAGGTTGGGATGCGGTTTAGTTTAGGGTAAGGGGTGGGGTTTAGTTTAGGGTAAGGGGTGGGGTTTAGGGTTCAGGTTGGGATGCGGTTTAGTTTAGGGTAAGGGGTGGGGTTTAGGGTTCAGGTTGGGATGCGGTTTAGTTTAGGGTAAGGGGTGGGGTTTATGGTTCGGGTTGGAATGTGGTTTAGTTTAGGGTAAGGGGTGGGGTTTAGGGTTCAGGTTGGGATGTGGTTTTAGTTTAGGGTAAGGGGTGGGGTTTAGTTTTAGGGTAAGGGGTGGGGTTTAGTTTTAGGGTTTAGTTTAGGGCACGGGTGTCCAAACTGATCCATAAAGGGCCGTGTGGCTGCAGGTTTTCATTCCAGCCATGCAGCAGCACACCTGATTTGGCTTATTCAATCTACTGACACACCCACCCTTTCATCAAGGGTGGGTGTGGCTGCAAGTATTTGACTGTGTGAAGACAGTTCAGTTGATTGAATGAGCCAAGTCAGGTGTGCTGCTGCATGGCTGGAATGAAAACCTGCAGCCACACGGCCCTTTATGGATCAGTTTGGACACCCCTGGTTTAGGGTAAGGGGTGGGGTTTATGGTTCAGGTTGGGATGTGGTTTAGTTTAGGGTAAGGGGTGGGGTTTAGGGTTCAGGTTGGGATGTGGTTTAGTTTAGGGTAAGGGGTGGGGTTTAGGGTTCAGGTTGGGATGTGGTTTAGCTTAGGGTAAGGGGTGGGGTTTAGGGTTCAGGTTGGGATGTGGTTTAGTTTAGGGTAAGGGGTGGGGTTTAGGGTTCAGGTTGGGATGTGGTTTAGTTTAGGGTAAGGGGTGGGGTTTAGTGTTCAGGTTGGGATGTGGTTTAGTTTAGGGTAAGGGGTGGGGTTTAGGGTTCAGGTTGGGATGTGGTTTAGTTTAGGGTAAGGGGTGGGGTTTAGGGTTCAGGTTGGGATGTGGTTTAGTTTAGGGTAAGGGGTGGGGTTTTGTGTTCAGGTTGGGATGTGGTTTAGTTTAGGATAAGGGGTGGGGTTTAGGGTTCAGGTTGGGATGTGGTTTAGTTTAGGGTAAGGGGTGGGGTTTAGTTTAGGGTAAGGGGTGGGGTTTAGGGTTCAGTTTGGGATGTGGTTTAGTTTCGGGTAAGGGGTGGGGTTTATGGTTTGGGTTGGAATGTGGTTTAATTTTAGGGTAAGGGGTGGGGTTTAGTTTTAGGGTTTAGTTTAGGGTAAGGGGTGGGGTTTAGTTTTAGGGTTCAGGTTAGGATGTGGTTTAGTTTAGAGTAAGGGGTGGGGTTTAGTTTTAGGGTTCAGGTTGGGATGTGGTTTAGTTTAGAGTAAGGGGTGGGGTTTAGGGTTCGGGTTGGGATGTGGTTTAGCTTAGGGTAAGGGGTGGGGTTTAGGGTTCGGGTTGGGATGTGGTTTAGCTTAGGGTAAGGGGTGGGGTTTAGGGTTCAGGTTGGGATGTGGTTTAGTTTAGGGTAAGGGGTGGGGTTTATGGTTTGGGTTGGAATGTGGTTTAGTTTTAGGGTAAGGGGTGGGGTTTAGTTTTAGGGTTTAGTTTAGGGTAGGGGTGGAGTTTAGTTTTAGGGTTCAGGTTAGGATGTGGTTTAGTTTAGAGTAAGGGGTGGGGTTTAGTTTTAGGGTTCAGGTTGGGATGTGGTTTAGTTTAGGGTAAGGGGTGGGGTTTAGGGTTCAGGTTGGGATGTGGTTTAGTTTAGGGTAAAGTGTGGGGTTTAGTTGTGATGGTTAAGGTGACGGGTGTGGTAAGGGGCTTGGGAATGTATGATGTCAATGAGGGTCCCCACAATGATAGAAGTACCAGTGTAGTGGGGTGTGTGTGTGTAGTGGTGGTGCTGTGTGTATAGTGGGGTGTGTGTGTGTGTGTATAGTGGTGTGTGTGTAGTGGGGTGGTGTGTGTGTGTGTATAGTGGTGTGTGTGTAGTGGTGGTGGTGTGTGTGTGTGTGTGTAGTGGTGTGTTTAGTGGGGTGTGTAGTGGGGTGTGTGTGTGTGTAATGGTGTGTGTGTGAGAGAGAGAGAGAGAGAGAGACCCGGGAGCTGAGGCTCTGTGTCGCGCGCTGGGTTCGGGGCGGTGTGTGTGTAATTGTCCTGCTGCTCTTCAGTTTGTTCCGGTTTCCGCTGCAGTGTTTCTGATCCTCAACACATTTCACTAAAATGTCCTCGAATGTTCTCGCTTTATCGCGAACTTTGCGCAGAACCGGCAGCTTCCCTTCTGCCAGAACAGTCCGGATTGTGATCCTGGGACAAGGTGCAGTCGGAAAAACAGGTAACAGCCTCGCTTACGGGCATTAAAACATACTATATTATTATTATTATTATTATTATTATTATTATTATTATAACGCACGAGTTATATTAACCGGACTCAAATACCAATAACATCAACTGTGAGTATCTGCGCACTCATACCGTCTGTGCGCACTCTGTGTTTATATTTACTGAGTCATCCTTGCACCGTTTTGCACCAAAAGATTAAGTGAGTTATGAAGGCTGTGTGTTGAATAAGCTGAAGCTGTTTGTGCTCCCTGATGTCCAGCTGATGTGGGTTTTGTTCCAGCTCTGGCTGTGCGCTTCATCACCCGGAGGTTTATCGGTGAATATGACCCGACCCTGGGTAGGTGTGCTCTTCACCTTTCACTCGCACCCTTCAACACGGAAACCCGCCTTTCACTCGCACCCTTCAACGCGGAAACCCGCCTTTCACTCGCACCCTTCAACGCGGAAACCCGCCTCTCACTCGCACCCTTCAACGCGGAAACCCGCCTCTCACTCGCACCCTTCAACGCGGAAACCCGCCTCTCACTCGCACCCTTCAACGCCGAAACCCGCCTCTCACTCGCACCCTTCAACGCGGAAACCCGCCTCTCACTCGCACCCTTCAACGCGGAAACCCGCCTCTCACTCGCACCCTTCAACGCCGAAACCCGCCTCTCACTCGCACCCTTCAACGCGGAAACCCGCCTCTCACTCGCACCCTTCAACGCGGAAACCCGCCTCTCACTCGCACCCTTCAACGCGGAAACCCGCCTCTCACTCGCACCCTTCAACGCGGAAACCCGCCTCTCACTCGCACCCTTCAACGCGGAAACCCGCCTCTCACTCGCACCCTTCAACGCGGAAACCCGCCTCTCACTCGCACCCTTCAACGCGGAAACCCGCCTCTCACTCGCACCCTTCAACGCGGAAACCCGCCTCTCACTCGCACCCTTCAACGCGGAAACCCGCCTCTCACTCGCACCCTTCAACGCGGAAACCCGCCTCTCACTCGCACCCTTCAACGCGGAAACCCGCCTCTCACTCGCACCCTTCAACGCGGAAACCCGCCTCTCACTCGCACCCTTCAACGCGGAAACCCGCCTCTCACTCGCACCCTTCAACGCGGAAACCCGCCTCTCACTCGCACCCTTCAACGCGGAAACCCGCCTCTCACTCGCACCCTTCAACGCGGAAACCCGCCTCTCACTCGCACCCTTCAACGCGGAAACCCGCCTTTCACTTGCACCCAAGTCGCTTCATTATTCACTCTTCATGTCTTGTTAAATAACGCTGCAGTGACACCATGTGGCCACGAGGCGTCGCTGTTTACCAACTTAATGACACGTTGTCATGGCAGTGATTCTGCGGCAATTCACTCTGAACACAGTCACTGCTTTTATGTAAATTAATAACCACTGGGGGGAAAAATCTAAATCACTGTTTTCACTTACTGGACGCTACATTAGCCGAGTATTTAACCCCAGGTGTCTGCAGTAGGACTTTACTCAGCGTACATGTCCATCTTTTTTGATAGACCGTACACAGTGCCTTCTTCATCCTCTAACCTTCACAGTGTTACTTTCTGTAAGTTGTAGATTTGGGTTGGTGGACTGTTTCTTAACCCAGCAGTAACTCCGAGGTGTTTTAGCCCAGAAACCTGCCTCCATCTTCACACATGACTGTGTGTGTTTTATTGCTGCGCTAAAATGTTCCACAAACATCAGCACAACATGAAGTCACTTCCCAAGGATGGAGATGAGCAGCTGGCAAAATGTGGATCGCAACAGAAGGACTACAGATTTATACCAACAAAGGAAACTGTAATATAATAGATTCAACGATTTAGTTTCCTTAATGCAGCAGAACACTTAAGGATGAGCAGTTTTGTGACATCAAAGGATAGCATATTTCAGAAAAATGATTGTAAAGCAGCAATTCTGTAAATGGATAACAAACAGGATGGGATTTGAACTGGGGAAATGTTCCAGGTGCTCAGGTCTATAAAACATTTTAGATGCCTTTTAATCATGACAGGTCATATTTTAGAAAGTTATTACTTTGGGCTGAAAACTGAGCACTGTGATTTAAATTGAATTTTAGTTTTAACTTACAGCTCAGGAATTAAGTGATGAATAACATGACGTGTTTATAACAGAGACCATCTACAGACACGAGGTGGCTATTGGGGGTGAAGCTGTGAACTTTGAGATCCTCGATACTGCAGGACAGGTGAGAAACATGATGGACAAAAGCCACTCTATTCTGTTTGGGATGCAGGGATCCAAAATGGTGCAGGTTCAACTCCAATATGAATCACCAGCATGAGCTCAGTAATGTAGGCATATAAAGAACGTGTTTTTGAACACTGACATATTTTTCATTATACAGGGTGTTTTTAAAAAATTTGATACTATTTGAGATGTAAATATCCCAGAAACTAGACTATGGTCTAGGCAAATGAAACTGGACAGGCTTAATGTTGAGCAATAATTTGAATGAGAAATTCAAGGATATGTGGATTCCATGAACGATTTCACAAATTTTCAATATTCAAGAACCCACTCAACTGTCTCTTCCAATGCTGGTGGTCATCCAGATCCTTTTGCCCTGCACACACAGCCTTCCTTTTTGAACTTTTTGTGCCATGTCTAAATCTGCATTGCAGTTGGTGCAATTTTAGAGAATTCTCTCATAAATGCACACTGTACAGTCTTGTTCGACTGTGTTCGAGCGTACTCTAACACACAAAATGCCTTTTCTTTTCCAGTGAATGGCATTTCTGTACCTAAAAAGATAAAAACAAAAAAAATCTCATCTCATTATCTGTAGCCGCTTTATCCTGTTCTACAGGGTCGCAGGCGAGCTGGAGCCTATCCCAGCTGACTATGGGTGAAAGGCGGGGTTCACCCTGGACAAGTCGCCAGGTCATCACAGGGCTGACACATAGACACAGACAACCATTCACACTCACATTCACACCTACGCTCAATTTAGAGTCACCAGTTAACCTAACCTGCATGTCTTTGGACTGTGGGGGAAACCGGAGCACCCGGAGGAAACCCACGCGGACACGGGGAGAACATGCAAACTCCACACAGAAAGGCCCTCGCCGGCCACGGGGCTCGAACCCGGACCTTCTTGCTGTGAGGCGACAGCGCTAACCACTACACCACCGTGCCACCCAAAAACAAAAAAATATTAAACATAAAATTTTGACCTGTTTTCACACTTGCTGTTAAAATTTGAGGTCAATTGAACGAGAATTTGAAAAGTTATTAGATTGTGAAATTGTATAAATTTTTTTGAAACACCCTGTACACTCAGCAGCCACTTTAATAGGAATTTGTTGTTGATTCTAAGATCCCTGTTCTTGGCTGCAGGAGTGGAACCCAGTGTGTTTTTCTGTTTTCTGTTGCATGCTGAGATGCTTTTCTGCTCACCATGGTTGTAAAGAGTGATTATATGAGTTACTATATCCTTCCTGGCAGCTCAAACCAATCTGTCCATTTCCCTCTGACCCTCTCTTATCAACAAGGTGTTTGTTTGCACCCACAGAACTGTCGCTCACTCACTCAGTGTTTTTTGTTTTCTGCACCATTCTGTGTAAACTCTAGAGACTGTTGTGTGTGAAAACCCCAGGAGATCAGCAGCTTCTGAAATACTCAAACCGGTCCATCTGGCTCAAACCAACACCCATACCACAGTGAAAAAAAGTCACACTTTGAGATCAGAGTGTTTCCCATTCTGAGGTTTGAACATTGTGAACATTAACTGAAGCTTGTGATTTGTATCTGTGTGATTTGATGCATCGTGCTGCTGTCGAGGGATCGTCTGATTACAGAACAGCAGGCGTATGGGTGTTCCTAATAATGTGGCCAGTGAGTGGCCTTTTTTCGGTTTGTTGAAAATGTGTAATAACTCTTTCCATGTGATGCCAAATCCTTAAAGTATTCACACCCCGGCAGCTTCTACAGACTTTATAGGTAATTTTAATACATTTTATTTTAAAAAATTAACTAACTCTTTAGGCCTTTAACGTACACATAATAACAATGACAAAACATTTTTTAGAATTTTTTTTGCAAATTAATTAAAAATCAAAAATGAGAAATCTCATTTAGATAAGTATACAGTCCCTTTATTCAGTACTTTTGGAGAAGTTCTTTTGGTCACAATTACCAGGTCCACTATACTCTCCATTCCAAATCCTGTTGTTCTTCCCCACATGGGCGGTAAAGTCACCAAACAAGAGGATTGTGTCACACTTGGGAATTTAGCGAAGTGATTCATCTGACTGATAGAAGCAGTCCTTAGCTTCATTCTCAAGAAGTGTGACACAACTTTTCTTGGTTGAGGGACATCAGCCTTTCCCTGATTCCTAATGGTATTTCAGTCAGTCTTGCAAGGATTGTGTTCTTGACTGCCATGAAAATGTGCCATTCTTTACAAAAGAAGGTTTAACCCATTGCTTCCAAGTCGAGGGAAGGCTGCACATTCCCAGTTGCCAGATTGAAATGTATTGTCTTCTTATTTTGATTGTCAAATGTCTTGATTATGTTAAATGATTTTAAGCCTGGGTTTGAGTGGACAATGTTACCTGAACATGGCCCTGTCCCACTAGGAGGTGAGCAGTGTGGTCCCTAAATATGGCTGCACAGGGGTCTGCTAAAAGCAGCTGGTATCCAATGCCAACTGCTAGTGACTGTACACTTTGTGCCAATAACATGCAGGAGCCTCCAGTTCATTGAAACCCAGCCCCTGTGGCTACACACCTAATCACCATTTTGAAGATTAGCTCCAGATGTTTGTCACCAGGCCGAAGTGGAGCCCTGTGCATGTTCTCCAGGAGCACCTCATGACTGTCAGAGGATGGTTCTCTGGCAAGGGATTAGTCCATTTGTCATGTTGGAACCGATTTGGACTTCTTAGTTCCAGTGAATGGAAATTATACTGGCAGCACGGTGGTGTAGTGGTTATCACTCTCGCCTCACAGCAAGAAGGTTCTGGGTTTGAGCCCAGTGGCAGACAGGGGCCTTTCTGTGTGGAGTTTGCATGTTCTCCCCGTGTCTGTGTGGGTTTCCTCCGGGTGCTCCGGTTTCCCCCACAGTCCAAAGACATGCAGGTTAGGTTAACTGGTGACTCTAAATTGACTGTAGGTGTGAATGTGAGTGTGAATAGTGAATAGTTTGTCTCTATATGTCAGCCCTGTGACGATCTGGCGACTTGTCCAGGGTGTACCTCGCCTCTCACCCATAGTCAGCTGGGATAGGCTCCAGCTTGCCCATCACCCTGCATAGGATAAGCGGTTACAGATAATGGATGGATGGAAATTATACTGCTACAACCTTTGGTCATATAGTGTAACTACTGGTACCTCAGTTGCTTGAGGACCACCTGTACATTGCTTTTATTCTTTGGGTGTTGTCCCCTAGACTTGTGTGCTCTCAGGCTAACCACATGGGGCTGATGCTAGGCTGCGTCCACACTAGGGGCCTGCATATCACTTCTGGAGACCACTGTAGCTCCGAGATCCTTTGCCAAGTTATCACTGAGCCACCAGTTACCATGTGTGGCCACAAGGAGGCCTGATGAGAACCTTGTTGAGGGAGAGGCTTTGTCTTGGCAAGGAAAGTTTTGCACACTATCCTTGTTCACTACATGATCAGCATCACTGCAATACATGCATTGCATCAATCTAGGCACATTTCAAAAGCTGTAAAATAGTAAAACCGTAGAAATCCGGTACATAGTAACCCGATTATTATTCCCGTTGTGTTCCCATGCAGGAGGAAGACGCACTGCTGATGGAAGAGAAAATTAAATGGGCTGACGGCTTCCTCGTCGTTTACTCCGTCACTGACCGCTGCAGTTTCGATGAAGTCATGCGCTTGTGCTTCCTCGTGAATCACATCCACAGCAGAAGAAGTTGTCCTGATCCTCCACCAGTCATCATTGTGGCGAATAAAAAAGACCTGGAGTTTGACAGGATGGTGTCGGTGGAGGAGGGCGAGAGTTTATCACACGGCCTCAAACTTCCTCTGCGTGAGATTTCAGTTCGTGACGGTTGGGAGGAAACAGCCGCTGTGTTTCATGCGCTCTACACAGACATAGTGCAGCAAATGGACAAATCGCCTCCTTCCTTCCGAAGACGTGGCGTCTCCAGACTGATGGAGAAAATTCCCAGAATTCACTCCAACGCGGCTCTGGGATCCACAGGCCGTAGTTTCAGCTTCAGTTCATTCAGAGACCTGCTGCCCGACTGAGAAATGGGAAGCTTGGTCCAAAAAAAAGATGTTTTTCATTAATGTCTTTTCATTGTACGTGCTGTAGGCTAAAAAAGGAACTCTGCAAACTCTGCTTTCTTGATTTTGGACATAAAAGGACTGATACACTGGAGGTGTTAAACATCAAAGTTAAAAACATTTCAATGATGAAAATGTGTTTATTCTATAAAACAGATTGCATTAATGATGTAACTGTTAAAGCAGGAAGGTTAATATGATGGACGGCACTAAAATAGAAGTTATACAGTTAATGATTCTATTAAACTAGAACCTACTCACCTCACATTCACTGGACAATATTCAGAAACACATCTTTTGTTAATGACTAATTCTGACTTTAGTGCCTTGAGGAACATTTCTGTATGTTCTGAGCTCTGGTGCATGTTTCTGCTCTTTTCAGCTTTCACACTCGTATGTAGTGATTTGGACTGCTTGGTTTAGGTGTATTAGGAGCTGGGATGGAGCACAAATTTAGACACTGCTGCCTTAGCACCTGGTTTGGGAAACACTTGTGTTTTGAGGAACATCGTTATCTTGGGCACCAAAATATAACTGCTTTTATAAATGATCAGTCATAAAAAGGCTTTGGGGAAAAGAAAAACAGCATGACATCCATTATTTCAGTCACAGAAATGTTAATGCCTAAAATGTTGAGTGAGTAAATAAATAACTGTTGATAGTCTTTCCAAAGGCATCAGAATGAGTGTTGTATTGCAGCAAGGCTGAACCTCACACCAAAAATTGTCCCACCATCAAAATGAACATTTAATTAGCATTGTTGAGGTAGGAGATCATCGCTGCAAGTTAATGCAAGGTATAAACAGGGCTGTGGGGGGGACGGACACTCTTCAAGGCTTCTTTAAGGATTCATTGTGTGTTCTAAAGGGTTCTATGTCAAACTGTTAAGGGTTCCCCTGGATGGAGTAACCAAAGAACCCTTAAAGGTAAAAGCATAATATTGAATACACGTTTTGTAAAAGCCATATAATTGGCAACGTATTCTGGTCTGTGAGACGTCTTAGATTCATGTCTTTTAATCAGGTCGTTACTTTGGAGCCTTGAGGAACATATCTGCATGCTTTTAGCTCTTTGTGTCAAAAAAATACACAAGTATTATTTGAGTTTGGACATGGAAGTGAAAGGACAGAATTCTGATCTGATACACTGGCAGGTTGTGTGATGCAGCATCGCTAAGTAGCACATGTTTACTGAACTGAAATAAAATGGTGTGATGTTATAATGTTGTTCAAAGCCATGACTCATCACTGAAGAGGAATAGACGAAGCTATCTGTTCTGCTTTTATCATCAGTCATATGAACTAATCCAGTTTTTATTAATGAGTTTGCAGATTATTAGCTCCATCTACCTTATCTGTAATCATTAGCCAGTTTAGCATATACAGTGGTGCTTGAAAGTTTGTGAACCCTTTAGAATTTTCTATATTTCTGCATAAATATGACCTAAAACATCAGATTTTCACACAAGTCCTAAAAGTAGATAAAAAGAACCCAGTTAAACAAATGAGACAAAAATATTATACTTGGTCATTTATTTATTGAGGAAAATGATCCAATATTACATATCTGTGAGTGGCAAAAGTATGTGAACCTCTAGGATTAGCAGTTAATTTGAAGGTGAAATTAGAGTCAGGTGTTTTCAATCAATGGGATGACAATCAGGTGTGAGTGGGCACCCTGTTTTATTTAAAGAACAGGGATCTATCAAAGTCTGATTGTCACAACACGTTTGTGTAAGTGTATCATGGCACAAATGAAGGAGATTTCTGAGGACCTCAGAAAAAGCGTTGTTGATGCTCATCAGGCTGGAAAAGGTTACAAAACCATCTCTAAAGAGTTTGGACTCCACCAATCCACAGTCAGACAGATTGTGTACAAATGGAGGAAATTCAAGACCATTGTTACCCTCCCCAGGAGTGGTCGACCAAGAAAGATCACTCCAAGAGCAAGGTGTGTAATAGTTGGCGAGGTCACAAAGGACCCCAGGGTAACTTCTAAGCAACTGAAGGCCTCTCTCACATTGGCTAATGTTAATGTTCATGAGTCCAGCATCAGGAAAACACTGAACAACAATGGTGTGCATGGCAGGGTTGCAAGGAGAAAGCCACTGCTCTCCAAAAAGAACATAGCTGCTCGTCTGCAGTTTGCTAAAGATCACGTAGACAAGCCAGAAGGCTATTGGAAAAATGTTTTGTGGATGAGACCAAAATAGAACTTTTTGGTTTAATTGAGAAGAGTTATGTTTGGAGAAAGGAAAACACTGCATTCCAGCATAAGAACCTTATCCCATCTGTGAAACATGGTGGTGGTAGTATCATGGTTTGGGCCTGTTTTACTGTATCTGAGCCAGGACGGCTTGCCATCATTGATGTAACAATGAATTCTGAATTATACCAGCAAATTCTAAAGGAAAATGTCAGGACATCTGTTCATGAACTGAATCTCAAGTAGGGTGACCAGATTTCCGGAGTTTAAAACCAGGACACTTTGCGCGTGACCATGATACTCGTGCACGTACACGCGTTTTGATGTAAACATGCGCCGGCTCAAACCATGGCTCAGACAGGTGCTTTTATCAACATTTCAGAGAATAATCAAGTATTTTCTTATCTAGATGTACTTCTATCACAATTTAGGTAAAGTAAGAAAATCAGACAACAGATATGATGATAGGGAATGGGCCAATAGCCTAAATTTCAACTGATTTATTTCACCTTTGTGAAAATGCATTGCTTGCATATTAACATTTTATGAGATGAACTTTTTTTTTAAACAATAGGCTATGCATTGTAACAGGAATGAGCACATGAGCCTAATCGTTGTCACCTCTGACCCTTTACTCAAAATGCCTCTGTTTAATCTTAACCAGTGTCGGCTATTAACTATTTTGAAAACATGAACCCTGAGTTGACAACAGCATCAAACAAGTCAAGACAATCTGTGATACAGATTAAAGAAAGATGAAACAGATGAAAGACAACAAAAAATGTTTCAGAAACACAGCCACCCAACCCACCCACCCTAAAGATGCCGCCATTTTATTGCAGATATTTACATGATGAGTGAATTTGCTCCAGTAGCACTTTATTGCCCAAGAGCCTGCTGTGAAACTGCGAGCAAGTATCGTTGAAATTGGCCCGGGTAATGAGCAAGGCTTTGAGAGTAGGCACGGTCATGCAATTCCTCTTGTCAGTCCAGGTGTTGCTCATGAGTGAAAATATTCGCTCAACTGTTGCATTGGTGCCAGGTAGGCACATGGCAAACTGGCAAAGCTGGCTGACATTACTGTAAGGAATCTCCCTACTCTTGAAGTGCGCAAACATCTCCGCCCAGCGCTCATCCATTGACTTGCCATCACCGCTCCACTGAGCCACCGTCTCAGTGGTATATCAGTGGTATATCAGTGGACACAGATGACGTCTCATCAAACAGCTGGGTTTTGTCAATGTGACACCGATGCAATCTTGACGACACATACTGGAGGGACGATTCAACCTCATCCCATTGAGGGACAGTGTTGAGGAGAGTCCAGGAGAGGACCTCCATCTCCTTAAATGGAGCTCCCCATTCCTTCAAGTATGAAATGCAACACTCGTAAAAGGCGCAGACAGTGTTGCGAAATTCCGCTGCCTTTCGTGCATCATCAAGGGCGCTCAGAAGATTCTTCACCTATAAAAGTGAATAATTTCCCAATTTTCCAAATTATTAACAAATAAATAAGTTTCAAATCACTTTATTGGCTAATGTTTCATGTTTATTTCCACACACTATGTATAACCTAAGCCTAACGTTAGGGCAAAGTAGGAAGAATTATGCTTTATGGAGATGCTGACAAACTTTATGAATATGCTGATTTCATTCATCCAGTAGGACTTGGCACCTGCCCACACTGCCAATACCTAATAGCCTAATACCTGGTTAATAATTAGCCTAATACCTGGTTAAATTACAATATTCTAATTTTGTGCGATGCTCATCTCATCTCATTATCTCTAGCCGCTTTATCCTTCTACAGGGTCGCAGGCAAGCTGGAGCCTATCCCAGCTGACTACGGGCGAAAGGCGGGGTACACCCTGGACAAGTCGCCAGGTCATCACAGGGCTGACACATAGACACAGACAACCATTCACACTCACATTCACACCTACGGTCAATTTAGAGTCACCAGTTAGCCTAAGCTGCATGTCTTTGGACTGTGGGGGAAACCGGAGCACCCAGAGGAAACCCACGTGGACACGGGGAGAACATGCAAACTCCACACAGAAAGGCCCTCGCCGGCCCTGGGGCTCAAACCCAGGACCTTCTTGCTGTGAGGCGACAGCGCTAACCACTACACCTCCGTGCCGCCCTGTGCGATGCTGAATTTGGGATTTTCTTTAGCTGTAAGCCATATCAAAATTCGCACAAATAGGCTCATGGCTAGAAATATTTCACTTACTGTCTAAAAACTTATCTTTTTTTCCTTAGCCTTTACTCCCTGATCATTTTCCTCTTTTATTTTAACTGCTCAGCCTTCAATTTGATTTCATTATTGTATTGTGTACAAAGATGGTATAGTGTAGGCCTATTTTTAAATTATATTTTCCTGCAGGGGGGCAGATGTCTTTGGGCTTTCATGCTTACCTTGAGACCTTTGAACACAGCCAACTTTCTCTCCTGCAGTTTGCCTTGCAGGTTGCGCAGGTGATGGGCCGAGTGCGTGGCTGTGTTTTTCTGCCTCTCCAGCGCCTTGACGGTATTGTTGAACAATGACAGCTGATTGTGCAGAAACCACATCCAGGCCTCATTAAGCGGGTTCTGTAAGAATTCAGCGATCGCCACAGGTGGTCTGTCTTGAGAGGCGAAGTAGGACTGCAGCGCAGGATAAAGCTTCAGCACTCTTTCGACAGCCGGACCTAGGGACAGCCACCACGTCTTACTTGTCCCAAGGATTGTTGCGTACTTGAGCTCGACGAAGTCACAGAACTCTTTTAATTGCTCAGTTCGGACAGGAAAGATGTGGAAATGTCCGAAAACTTTCACAATAAAGCTCTCGATGTCACAGGGAAGGGTATCTGCAGCAGTTTGGAGAGCATTGTGAGCGATGTGTGCAGCACAGCCCACTCCCACTAACTCATTGGTAAAGGCCTCATTTAATTTGAAAAAAAAAGTTCACGCCATCCCTAGCTCTCCCACCAAAGTTTGTGTTGTCAGCACAGAACCCAACAACTTTGTCAAACAGGTTAAAAGCTTGGAGACTGCGACTGACCTCCCCAACAAGAATGTCGGATGTCTCACCTGGAACTGATGTGAATTCCAGGATTTTCACCTGCACCCCCTCTGTATCCTTGAAGTAGCGGATCATGATGGGAATAAGCTTCACCGCTATGTGATTGGATGCATCAATAGCCACCGAGACGTGATGAACCACTCCTAGGTCTGCCTTTAACAGATCCATGGCATGGGGTGAGATGACACTCGTCACGATCGCTTCGGCCTTGGTTCGTGCAGAAGTGAAGCGTTTGTCGTAAAACTTCCTTATCAGGCCCGCGGTGCAGTCCATGGACCTGAAACTTTGGTTGTGGTTCACCAAATGATAGGCAAAAGTACCCTCCTCAGCAACCCGTTTGAGTTCAGCACTGCTAGCACTAACTTTACTGAAGTAAGTGGCCACACTGCTAGCTCCTGCCTCTACCCACCGCTTGTGCTTCGCTGTTTTGAGGTGGTCTTTAACATCAGCACTACCACCATGAGCGATGGAGAAGGAGCACTTAGTGTGTGCAGTAAGCTTCATGTTCAGCACCCTGGACTTCTCGGAGAAAGGGGTAAGCAACCTGCAAATCTTTTGAAAATGAACATTTTCGGAGTCACGTGGGACCGCTGAGGGAGATGGTCGCCTAGAAATTTCCTCTCTCTCTCTCATTATCTCTAGCCGCTTTATCCTGTTTTACAGGGTCGCAGGCAAGCTGGAGCCTATCCCAGCTGACTACGGGCGAAAGGCGGGGTACACCCTGGACAAGTCGCCAGGTCATCACAGGGCTGACACATAGACACAGACAACCATTCACACTCACATTCACACCTACGGTCAATTTAGAGTCACCAGTTAACCTAACCTGCATGTCTTTGGACTGTGGGGGAAACCGGAGCACCCGGAGGAAACCCACGCGGACACGGGGAGAACATGCAAACTCCACACAGAAAGGCCCTCGTCAGCCACGGGGCTTGAACCCGGACCTTCTTGCTGCGAGGCGACAGCGCTAACCACTACACCACCGTGCCGCCCTAGAAATTTCCTCTCTGCAGAAAACTTCTCATTTTCATGTATATTCGACAATTTACTCCCTATCATGTCTGATAACGATATGCGAAGTGTAATACAACACGTTTGAGTGCTTAGACGTGCATATTCGCATTTTTCTTCACTCTCATGGCAGCTTCGTCAAGACCTAGTAGAACTGCTAAGCAAAATGCTAACATGGCTAGTGGTGCTACATCCAGAATGACATCGACTACTGACGGCGCTGCCAGCCTTGCAACAGATGCCCTAATGGGACTTCAGGCTACTCTGGAAAAGACTATGCATGAGATGGCTCAGGTTAGCAGTATACTTAGAGTTACAAGAGGATGTGTCAAGTGTTAAGTCAGCACAAGCTAAAACTAGCATGGACATTACCACCATATTTGAGAGGCTGGAGGAGGCAGACGGTCAATTTATGGCCATAGAGACGAAAAATGCTTGACTGGCCTCTGAATTACAGAAAAGAGCGAAGCACTGTGAAGAGTTGGAGAGGGCTATTCAAAAAGCAGAAAACAGGAATAGGTGCCTGAATTTGCGGTTAGTTGGACTAAAGGAAAGCCAGAGTGAAAATCTGAGACTGCAATCTCGTCAACTTATTGAAGAAGTTTTGGAGGTGAAGCTAGCTGACAATGAGGTACAGCGCGCTTATCGACCTGGTCCACCATTGACAGAGGACCAGTTCTCTCCATGACCAGTCGTTCTATGATTCCTTTCACTACTAGAGAGGGATCGGGTGATGGCCGCTGTTAAGGCAAAATACAAGCATAAAACAGCGCTAGAATAGAAAGGCTCCAAGATTTCATTCTTTCCAGATGCAACAAAAGCTGTGGCCGACAGGCGGAGGAAATTTACTGATGTTCAGAAGAAACTTCATGCAATGGACATTCGATTTACGCTTGCTTATCCGGCAAGGCTCTTCTTCACTTGGAAGGGGAAGATGATGATTTTTGAAGACCACAAGAAAGCGCTACAGTTCCTTGAGAAGGAGACAGGGTAGTTCAGACTGACTGTGGGTAGGCTGATTTCAAGCTAAGTGATAGCATTCCACTAGCAATCTACTTGTTGGACGTTTTATGTAAGGAAGGATTCTTTATTCTCTCTGCCTCTCTTTAATTGGCCCACTAGCATCTGTCAAAGTAATTCTTGAATATGTTATCATAATTTACCTTGCATCATTTACATAATTATGATGTGTTTTGGTTTAAGGCAACTTTAGCCTACTTTATATGGGTGAATTCTGTTGTATAGGGCTTGAATATCTTATTGGACATAGGAGGACAGGTTGGCAACCATTGTTTAGGCACCCCATGGACCAGGTAAAGGGTGGGGTTTCCCCCATAAAGAGGAAGGGACAGATTTTGTGGGGGATCAGGGGTGAGATTGGGGGTTGGTAATGTTATTTACCCCAGTTTTAGGGGTTTGTTCAGGTGTGATTGTGCCATTGTTCAAGAGATTATGGGCCTCTATGTTGTATTTTTATATTAAGTATTATTATTTGTTTTTTTTTGTTTTTTTTTACTTCTTTATCTTTATTTGGGTGGTGGCATTATACTTGTATGGGAGATGATATGAGCGCACAAGGGAACAGTACCAATTATATAAAAGTAATTTCATGGAACATAAATGGGACACAGAATCTTACTAAGCTGAAGAAATGCTTGCTTTATCTTAAGGCAAGGCAGGCAGATATTGTGCTTCTCCAAGAGACTTATATGAGGAATTCAGAGGCAATGAAACTTCATAGGGGATGGGTAGGCCATGTCTTTCATAGTTCATTTGATAGTAGTAAAAGAGGGGTTGCAATTCTTGTGCATAAAAAACTGAAATTTGTTTTGCTTAAGGAGCACAAGGACGAAGAAGGGAGGATTGTTTGTATTGAAACTGTAATTAATGGGAGGAGGATCAATCTATGTAATGTTTATGCGCCTAATGAGGACAGTCCAGATTTTTTTCATAAAGTCAATAAGCTTTTGGGATCACTCGAGGACGGGTGCTTAATACTTGGCGGGGACTTTAATCAGACCCTAGACCCTGTATTGGATAAGTCTAGATATTCTCCTGCACCATCTAAGGGCAGACTGGCATTGTATCAACTCCAGGAAGACATTGGGATTGTAGATATTTGGAGATTAACTAATCCTAATAAGAGGGAATATACCTACTACTCACATAATCATAAATCATACAGCAGAATTGATTATTTTCTAATTTCTAAAAACCTGATTGAATCAGAACAGGATACTACAATAGGTGTAATAGCATTAACGGACCATGCTACTGTTGAGCTCTACATCTCTACTTGCTTTGAGAACATCAAAAGTAATAGGTGGAGACTTAATACATCCCTTTGACAAGACACTGTGTTTAAACAGACACACTCAGAAGATCTTAAAAGCTTCTTTCAGATTAACATTGGTTCTACCCCCAAAATAGGCACAGTGTGGGAGGCTTCTAAGGCCTTTATCAGGGGCAAAATTATTGCTCATGCATCCAGAATGAAGAAATGTGATAGGGAGACAATAAAAGGGCTGGAGGATAAGATAAAGCATAAAGAGAGAGAACTGTCAGAGAACTACAGTGAAGACTTATTGAAACAGGTGT
The DNA here is from genome assembly GCF_027579695.1 of Neoarius graeffei. NCBI lineage: Eukaryota > Metazoa > Chordata > Actinopteri > Siluriformes > Ariidae > Neoarius > Neoarius graeffei. Next base: position 77,127,191 of record NC_083583.1, on the reverse strand, counting down.
GTGAACTGAAGTACAGCCATAACTACATGTAACCCAGGTGTTACTGAGGTTTGTTTTTTTTTCCCTTGGTTGTTTCTTTAATGTGTCACTAATGGGGTTATGTAATTCCCAATTCATGTAATGTACAGTTCATGTATTTAGAAACCAGTGTTAAACATTTAAAATATATAATGAGAGGTAAAAAATATATTTCATTAGAAAATAACAGGAATAATATTAACTTTGTTACACTGTATGGTGTGTGTAATTGCATATTATTCATAAGTCCCTATTGGTGAAATGATACAACCGGGGCATGTCATTGGTTGGTGGATGGGAAGGATATGGCCTATGCACCGGAAATATTCGCATGACCAGAGGGGAGAAGGCGAGAGACTTGGAGGAGGAGCTCCGGCATTTTGGCGAGGCTGGGCAGCGGAGTTTTTAGGGAAAGCGGGAAAAAAAAAAGAAGTCCCATTCCCGTAGCTGAGTAAGCTATCCAAGTGCAACGTGACTCGTGGGCATGCTTATATTTGAAGTGTAAGTAGCTGCACAATTAGCACCATTGGCTTCCAAACAGTCAGTGGTTCCATGGTGTAGCCAGCGTGGGAGCCACGCAGCCCGGATAGCACCCTGGTGACCTGGAAAGCCAGTGGTTCCTCCGGCTACGAGGGAGCAAAGTCATCAGCTATCTGCAGTCAGTCTTGTACAGAGCGTGTGAGGTTTTCCTTTGTTTCCGACGGGGACTACGCACGGGCGATTGCTCTAAGACAACGAGGGAGGCTCAGCCTCCTCTAAAAATGACGAACATCGTGTAGGATGAATTGCGCTAGGCTTATGTTATAGCCGACCTTATAACATTGCTATTTCAGATCCAGAATCATACAAATATATATGCTGAACCCAACTACAGTGCAAAATCATTCCCTTATTACTTTAATGTGTGCATGAGTTTTTCCCCCTTGTGACAGCGCGATGCAGCGCAGCCTCAGTGGACTTCAATGGCATTTGGGAGCTCTACGCTTTTCAATCTCAAAATGCAAGACGATTATTGGACAAATACTGCGAAAACGCCCGCCCACGGAGTCTCACGGACTCCCAGCCTCAGTGGACTTCAATGGCATTTGGGAGCTATGCGCTTTTCAATATCAAAATGCAAGACGGTTATTGGACAAATACTGCGAAAACGCCCGCCCACGGAGTCTCACGGACTCCCAGCCTCAGTGGACTTCAACGGCATTTGGGAGCTCTGCGCTTTTCAATATCAAAATGCAAGACGGTTATTGGACAAATACTGCGAAAATGCCCGCCTACGGACTCCCAGCCTCACATGGGAGGGACATGGCAGTTTTTGCGAGGAGACTGGTGATTGGTGAAAGCGGCCGGATATTTTCTTTGATTGACAGCTCGTTTCAACTATAGACAGGCAGCAGTGAATCTCAGTTCAGTCCCATGCGGATTCCCAAGTGCTGTGGTGTATTGTAAGAGATCAGCTTACATTTCGATTTCATTCATTACATACGGTTTCTACCAGCTTTTTTAGTTTGTATATATTTTCATTGTAAATAAAGTGTAAATATAGTGTTGTCAAGTTTGCTATCTTAGTTCCAGAAATGTCGTTTATTTGAGTGACTGAACTTGAACTTGAGGGGGCTAGTCAGCTAGCAAGAAAGCTGCGCACGGATGCCAAGCATTGCTGATTTAATTTCGGCGAAGCCATTTGCCAGTCTTCCTTTCGAGGAAAAAATTAAAATTAAAGAGCAGGGTAGACCAACGCCTCAAATTGACTTGGTGAAAAAGGTCGGGAATAATACTCGTTCCTTTCAGCTCTCCTAATACGAGAAAGTGAATTGGCTAACAGCAAGTGACCCACATCAGCAACAGTAAATAGGCTACTTTAGTAATATGTCATGGATGGACCAAAAATATTTAAATCTATTTAAAATGTTTATGCTGAGTATATTATATTGGAATATATATTTTTCTGGATATGAATTAAACACAGCTACAATTTGGAAAACATTTTTAAACAAAAACACAGCCGAGAACATTTCACACTACAGACCTGGATTAAAAGTGAAGGGTTATCAAAATTGTCAATAAAACATTTCTCAGTCAAAATAAGTAAAATATAGGGAAAGTGTCATTGAATGAAATGTGTGGCACCCAGCTCTACTGCTGAGGTTCCTGACAAAGAGCTGCTTTCAATAATGATAAATTTTTAAACAACATGCCACAATTTTAAAATATAAAATGTTAAAATATACCCCCCCAACACCACCATCATGTATATTGGACAGTAGGCTAATGGGCCAAAAGAACCTGTTATTTCACAGTTTGTGATGCTGCCAACAATCAGCCAGATCAGAGGCAAGAGTATGGGCAAAATTGATGTTTTTTCTTTTAAAATCTGGAAATATCGTAACCGACCAGCCTCCCCTGTTTGAAAGACTACCAGCCGCCACTGGGACTACGGTACCGTGAGTAAAGGACAGTGGGTTTTTTTTTTCCCAGTCAAAGGACAATTAACAGGCCTGCAACGTTTTATTTTGGGGATATTTTGGGTAAATGCCGGCTTCTTTGTTTAATACATGCGCATGTATTGTAAAGGTGTATAGTAACCGAGGTTATCTTTGAGTGTGGTCACACCATTTTGCTACTAAGTTCTAGGTGAGTGTTCCCTGCGCGGCTAAAGTGTATTTTGTTTCGTCTTTTTGATTATTGGAGAACATTGTATGGTGACATTTAGTGCGACAAGAGTATTTCTAGTGTTTAATTACTGCATGTACTAGGATATGGAGATTTAGCTGATTAAATGGGAGCCGCGATTACGTGCAGTAGCGGCAATTGGGGGGCCAAGCACCCTCGCGGTTAACCTATATGTGTAACTACTACTTTTGTAATTAATCTTCAGGGGTATATGTTTTACGTGTTTTCTGATAATAAACGTGTATTTTTTTTTTATACATCCCAGTTCAGACCACTCACTGAATATTACTGTATAAGACTTTAAAAGTAACTACAGCCTGAACCCAACTATAGTCTGGTTATCATTGGACATGATACGGGCTACATAAAATGGCGACGAGGATGGGATGATTTCTTTTGTAGCATCGAGTTAACATAATTAGAGCAATTTTCAGTGAGTGGATTAGTTGGTTAGACAAAATTAGATTAAGCCAAATTGAAATAATATCTGTGTAAACATATTAGAAGAGCCACAATGTCATTTCTGCTTAATTGGTGTAAGGGAGAAGGTGTAGATCCTAATCATGCATTAGTAGTGAAAAATGTTCCTGAAGATGTAAGTGTCAAAACCATTGAGGACAGTCTCAACACTATAAAACGACTTGGTCGCGTCAAAGTGAAGGGCTGAATGTTCAATTCTGAAATGAATGGCCTTGTAGTGCTGTGCGTATGTAGTGAGACAGTGAATGTCAGTGTAATTCCCCCAGAGGTGAGATCTGGAGAGGGAGGTCCATGGTCTTTAAGTACACCTAATGATTCAGCTAGAGGCGCAGCATCTACACCTGAAGGCCCTAGTCCCATAGATCCACAGTTCACAACGCTTTTAAAGACTGTGGGGGACATACTACAGAAAGTCCCTAGGCCCGTTTCCCCCATAGAATACCACTTTCTGATGCTTGCATGCATATTCAGGAACAGCACCTACACCCAATGGGGAGGAAACCCTTGATACTTGGCTTATGCAAGCCCGTCTAATGGTTGAGGAGTGTGAATGCTCAGACAGTGAAAAGCGCAAACGAATTATTGAGAGCCTAAAGGGACCAGCACTAGAAATAGCACAGGCTGTTAGGTCTAGTGACCCCCAAGCCACTCCCCAAGATTATCTCGGGGCCCTAGAACAAGCTTTTGGTTCCTCTGAGTCGGGGGAAGATTTATACTATACTTTCAGAGCACTACGACAACGTACTGGTGAGAGACTATCTGACTTCTTTTGCAGCATAGAACACGCACTGACTAAAGTGGTGTTCAGAGGTGGAATAACAGCAGCTCATAGAGATCGTGTCAGAATTGAGCAGCTCTTGCAAGGGGCTGTGGAATCTGATTTGATGCTGGTGCAGTTGAGACTTCGCAAACGTAAAGAAAGCCCTCCATCCTTTTTACAGTTATTAAAAGAAATTAGAGAGGAAGAAGACCAACAAGCAGTGCGGCAGAGGGCTAGCCCTGCGGTTACTAAAACAGCAGTGCGACAAGTACGAGCGAATGATGAGGAAGGCGAACCTAGTCCACAGGATGTTGCTAAGCTAAGGCAGGAAATAGATACTCTTAAGGTCCTGGTAGCTAAACTATCTGCCAAAGACACCACACCAAGCCCCCAGATAAAGGAACCCGAAACATCCGTAACACAGGGAAGTAGTGCGGTAAAACATGATCAGGAGGTACATATGTTACAAAGGCAAGTAAATGATTTACAACACCAGATTCAGATAATGGCCGTGAGTCAGCGGTCGCACAACACTCGGGAATGGAGACCCCGAGGTACAACCGAATACAATAGTCGCCGTGGGGTAGGCTCTAGCAAAAACTCTTGGGCAGATGGGTCAGGGGAATACTTTTGCTACCGGTGTGGTGGTGATGGCCATGTAGCTACTCGCTGTGATGCAGCTGAGGACTCAAGTAAAGTTATTACTCGTTTAATTCGGTCATTGAAGAAACAAAAGGAAGGCCACCAAGAGGCCTCCTCTAGCAGTGCCAGGTCCACAGAGACTCATGTAAAGCACATGTCGAATCGCAGTGGCATTCATGCTTCCCCATCTGCCGTACTACCGGATGGTTTAGTTGGGAGGCCCTCTGTGAGCAAGGTCATTGTAGAGGGAAATGAATGTAGTGCTTTAATGGATAGTGGCTCCACTGTCACCATCATTTTTGAGAAGTGGTATAATGAACATCTGTCTCATATTCAAATCCAGCCAATTTCTAGCTTATGTATTTGGGGTTTGAGTGACTCTCGTTACCCATACAAGGGTTATGTGGCCGTTAATGTGAAGTGGCCATTAATGTGAAGTTTCCAGATGATGGACCCGGCAGAAAGACTCGGACTGTACTGGCGTTGGTTTGTCCTGACCCTCAAGGGCCGGACCAGGTACCATTGATCATTGGCACGAACGCTAGAGGCTTCCACCATGAACCAATGTCTACCCCTATGGCCTCCAGTCCCACTCAGGTAGTGTCATGGAGGATAGGTACTAGCAGAGTGGAGCCTGTGAGTTCCAAAGCATTTGATGGTCAGACTGAGCACAGTGTGGGCCAGGTGACATGGACTGGGCCAGGGCCTCTTAAATTGACCCCAGGAGAAGCCCGCATTGCGGTAGGGAGAGCATCCATTGATACATCTGGAACCCCTGGCGTATTGGTTATTGACAATTCTAATGCTCTACCTCAGGGAGTGGCCTCACCACCCTGTGTGGTATTACCGACTGATCTAGACACAAATCATTGTACTGTGTTGCTGCAAAATGTGTCCCTGAAGGAACGATACATCCCTAAGGGTACTGTTATTGCTCAGATACACAAAGCTGATGTGGTGACCGAGGTAGGTCAGAACAGTCACTCCATAAGTTGCATACATCCGGAGCATTTCGATTTTGGTAGTTCCCCTTTACCAGCATCCTGGAAAGATAGGCTGTCTCAGAAATTGTCAGAGAGGACAAATGTTTTTTCAGTAGAAGAGTGGGATGTGGGTTTGGTGAAAGGGGTTCAACATGAGATTTGGCTCAGCGATCCAAGACCATTTTGGGAGCGGTCCAGGCGCATTGCCCCTGCCGATATTGATGAAGTGAGGCGCCACTTACAAGAGTTGCTGGCTGCAGGGATAATTAAAGAATTTCGTAGTCCCTATGCGTCTCCAATTGTGGTGGCAAGGAAGAAAAGTGGTAAGATTAGAATGTGCATTGACTACCGTACCCTTAATTCTTGGACCATCCCAGATCAGTATACTGTACCTCGCATAGATGATACTCTCGATTGTTTGACCGGCAGCCATTGGTTTTCAGTGTTAGACCTGCGAAGTGGCTATTATCAAATCCCCATGCTAGAGGAGGATAAGGAGAAAACCGCTTTCATTTGCCCCCTGGGTTTCTATCAATTTGAGAGAATGCCACAAGGAATTACGGGGGCCCCTGCCACTTTCCAAAGATTAATGGAAAGAGTGGTGGGGGATATGAACTTGTTGCAGTGCATTGTCTACCTAGATGATATAATTGTGTTCAGCCGCACCCTGGAGGAACACGAGGAGCGCCTGCTTAAAGTGCTGGATAGGTTGGAAGAGTTTGGGTTAAAAGTGTCCATCGACAAATGTCAGTTTTGCCAAACCCAAGTTAAATATGTGGGACACATTGTGTCTGCAGAAGGTGTGTCCACTGACCCTGACAAGCTGAAGGCAGTGGCACAGTGGAAGCCGCCAACTAATCTAAAAGCCCTGCAGTCATTCTTAGGCTTTTGCGGCTATTATAGGCGATTTATTGCCCATTACTCTTCCATCGTTCGCCCATTAACCAACTTGACCAGGGGTTATGCCCCTCCCCAGAGAGGGCATCCATCTAAGTCTACTCAAACCAAACTGTATTTGAGTAAATCCGAACCTTTTGGGGACCGATAGACTGCTGAGTGTGAGGAGGCCTTCGTGAAGGTAAGGGATTGCCTAACCAATGCCCCAGTGTTGGCTTTTGCTGACCCTAGTAAGCCTTACATACTCCACGTGGATGCTAGTTTTGATGGGTTGGGAGCAGTGTTAAATCAGGAGTATCCTGAAGGATTATGCCCGGTAGCTTTCGCTAGCAGAAAACTCAGTGCCTCAGAGAGAAACTACCCAGTTCACCAGTTAGAGTTTTTAGCATTAAAGTGGGCGGTAGTTGACAAATTTCATGATTATCTATATGGGGCACAATTCACAGTTAGAACTGACAACAACCCTTTAACATATGTGTTGTCCTCTGCCAAATTGAACGCTTGTGGCCATAGGTCAGGGGTGTCAAACCTGATCCATAAAGGGCCGTGTGGCTGCAGGTTTTCATTCCAGCCATGCAGCAGCACCCTGATTTGGCTTATTCAATCAACTGACACACCCACCCTTTAATCAAGGGTGGGTGTGGCTGCAAGTATTTGACTGTGTGAAGACAGTTCAGTTGATTGAATGAGCCAAGTCAGGTGTGCTGCTGCATGGTTGGAACGAAAACCTGCAGCCACAAGGCCCTTTATGGATCAGGTTTGACACCCCTGCCATAGGTGGTTGGCAGCTTTGGCCACATATAATTTTGGAATCCAGTATAGACCTGGATGTGAGAACATTGATGCAGATTTGTTGTCAAGGAATGTAGCAGGGGAAGATGGGTGGATACCACCTTCAGGGGTGAAAGCGGTCTGTAAAACAGTCAGTTTGACCCGTTTCCCTGGAACTATGTTTCGAGGGGTTGACCAATTGGGGGCCTCTCCCCAATGCATTCCTCAAGCCTATGTGCACCCCACATGGGTTAGTGCTAAGTCCTCAGAACAGCTGAGTGTAAAAGACCTGCAGTTGGCTCAGAATCAGGATGATGCCATTAGCCGAGTGAAACAAGCATTTGTCAGTGGTTGGGGTCCTGCTGTCTCCCCAAGTGACAATACAGAGCTCAATCTACTAAGGAGAGAGTGGCCACGACTTAGTCATCGGAATGGAGTCTTGTATAGAGTCATTAGTAAGGTGTCAGGAAAAGAGATATCACAGCTCGTCCTCCCAAAACAGTTCTGCCCTCAGGTGTTGAAGGCCTTGCATGATGACGCGGGGCATTTGGGCATAGAGCGTACCATTGAGCTTGCTAGGGACAGATTCTATTGGCCTAAAATGGCCGCTGACATAGCCAGTTACATTAAGAACTGTGGCAGATGTGTAGCGCATAAATCACAGCCTCAACGAACAGCGCACCTTCACCAACTGACCAGTAGGGGCCCACTTGATTTGGTGTGTATTGATTTTTTGTCCCTGGAACCAGATTCCCGTGGTATTGTAAATGTTTTGGTGGTGACAGACCATTACACTCGATAAGCTCAGGCTTATCCCACCAGAGATCAGAAAGCACCTACTGTTGCTAAAGTTCTGCTTGAAAAATTCTTTGTCCATTATGGACTACCAGCTCGCATCCACTCAGATCAGGGGCGAGACTTTGAGAGTAGGCTAATCAAGGAGTTACTTAAGGTGCTGGGAATCAGAAAATCAAGAACAATGCCCTATCACCCCCAAGGTGATCCACAGCCCGAGCGGTTCAACCGCACATTGTTGTCCATGTTGGGTACGTTAGATCCAGCTAAGAAGCGTTGTTGGAGTCAGCAAATAGCAGCTATGGTGCACTCCTATAATTGCACCAAAAGTGATGCTACTCACCGTACTTCCTTATGTTCGGAAGGGAGGCTCGACTCCCGGTGGACATATGTTTCAGTGCTTTGTGGGAAGGGGAAGAGGAGAAATCCCATCAGAGATATGTTGAAACACTTCGGAAAGACTTAAAACATGCTTACAAACTGGCTGTGCAGGCAGCTGATAAGAGTCATCAATGGAACAAAAAGGCCTATGATCTAAGAGTTCGCTCCCACTTATTAGATGTAGGTGACAGAGTACTTGTCCGTGCTTTTGGTGGGGCAGGCAAACAAAAACTGAAAGATAAATGGAGCTCTGTCCCATATGTTGTTGTGGAAAAAATGCCAAATTTACCAGTGTATAGAGTAAAGCAAGAGCAAGAAAGGGGGGTGGTGAAAACTCTGCACCAAGACCACCTGTTACCTGTAGGTTCCCTGGTGGTTCTCATGACAATATTATGTTTACAGTCCACCAAGCGCCTCGAACGCGTCAGCAGCGTCGAGTACAGTCCCAAGCACAGGGGACAGTTGGTAGTGAGTCAGACTTGTCCGGTTCTGATGATGAGGACTATGTGTATCCATATGGCTCGACAGCGAGCTATGAGCAATACCCAGCCCCAGATGGGCCTTCACGGTCATTGAGTGAGGTGGAGGAAAGAGTAACAGACCTTCCTGAGAGACCTGGCAGTATTGAGGAGGTAACCCAAGATGATGCTGATGAAAGTCATGTAGATCCTGAAAACATGGTAGTACCAGAGCAGTGTGATGAAGGTACTTTGTCAGAAGAGAGTTGTATTGAGATACAAGGTTCCCCACAAGCTCCAACTGCAAGCTCCCATAGAGAGACAGACCGTCTCTCGGATAATGGTGTGGAGAGTGGGGACAGGGCAGAAGATATTGCCCCTAGAGAGAGACGTACAGTCAAACCTGTGATCCGGTTCACTTATGATGAACTGGGACAACCCTCAGACCAACCGGTAGTTATACAACATAAAGGTATGAAGATATGCATATCCAGGGATGGGGAATTAACACATGAGGAACAAGTGGCTAGATGTTTAACTATTCGTATCTTACCTGATCCCAGATTTTAGTGGAGTCTGATGAGGACATCCAGACCTTTAGAAAGGGGGGAGTGTAACCCAGGTGTTACTGAGGTTTGTTTTTTTCCCCCTTGGTTGTTTCTTGAATGTGTCACTAATGGGGTTATGTAATTCCCAATTCATGTAATGTACAGTTCATGTATTTAGAAACCAGTATTAAACATTTAAAATATATAATGAGAGGTAAAAAATATATTTCATTAGAAAATAACAGGAATAATATTAACTTTGTTACACTGTATGGTGTGTGTAATTGCATATTATTCATAAGTCCCTATTGGTGAAATGATACAACCGGGGCATGTCATTGGTTGGTGGATGGGAAGGATATGGCCTATGCACCGGAAACATTCGCATGACCAGAGGGGAGAAGGCGAGAGACTTGGAGGAGGAGCTCCGGCATTTTGGCGAGGCTGGGCAGCGGAGTTTTTAGGGAAAGCGGGAAAAAAAAATAGAAGTCCAATTCCGGTAGCTGAGTAAGCTATCCAAGTGCAATGTGACTCGTGGGCATGCTTATATTTCAAGTGTAAGTAGCTGCACAGTTAGCACCATTGGCTTCCAAACAGTCAGTGGTTCCACAGTGTAGCCAGCGTGGGAGCCACGCAGCCCGGATAGCACCCTGGTGACCTGGAAAGCCAGTGGCTCCTCCGGCTACGAGGGAGCAAAGTCATCAGCTATCTGCAGTCGGCCTTGTACAGGGCGCGCAAGGTTTTCCTTTGTTTCTGACGGGGACTACGGTACCGTGAGTAAAGGACTGTTTTTTTTTTCCCAGTCAAAGGACAATTAACAGGCCTGCAACGTTTTATTTTGGGGATATTTTGGGTAAATGCTGGCTTCTTTGTTTAATACATGCGCATGTATTGTAAAGGTGTAATAGTAACCGAGGTTATCTTTGAGTGTGGTCACACCATTTTGCTACCAAGTTCTAGGTGAGTGTTCAGCCCTGCGCGGCTAAAGTGTATTTTGTTTCGTCTTTTTGATTATTGGAGAACATTGTATGGTGACATTTAGTGCGACAAGAGTATTTCTAGTGTTTAATTGCTGCATGTACTAGGATATGGAGATTTAGCTGATTAAATGGGAGCTGCGATTACGTGCAGTAGCGGCAATTAGGGGGCCAAGCACCGTCGCGGTTAACCTATATGTGTAACTACTACTTTTGTAGTTAATCTTCAGGGGTATATGTTTTATGTGTTTTCTGATAATAAACGTGTATTTTTTTTTATACATCCGAGTTCAGACCACTCACTGAATATTATAAGACTTTAAAAGTAACTACAGCCTGAACCCAACTATAGTCTGGTTATCATTGCACATGATACGGGCTACATACATTTACAGTAAGAAGGTTGAGTATGCCATGTTTAGACTTAAATCCAGCTTTCATGAGAGTGGAGAGAAAGCAGGCAAACTACTAGCAAGGCAATTAAAAAAGCAGGAGACTGCATCTGCGATACCATGTGTTAAAGCTAGTAATGGAAAAATGGTCACTTCAGCCAAAGAAATTAACCAGGTATTCATGGACTTTTATAAAACCCTTTACACATCAGATACTGTCATTAGCCTTGAAAAATTGAAAAGGTGGTTTTCCAGTACCAAACTCCCAAGTCTGTCACCAGAGCAAGTGCAGCATTTGGAAACTCCTGTTAGTGAAGAGGAGGTGAGAAAGGCCATTCATTCAATCAATGCAGTCAGGCAAAACTCCAGGGTTAGAGGGCTTCCTTGTTGAGTATTACAAGCTGTATACTGATACTTTGGCTCCTGTATTAGCACAGGTGTATTCTGAATCCTTATCAGTCAGTCATTTGCCTAGTACTCTTAATGAATCAGTAATTTCTGTGATTCTTAAGAAGGGTAAGGATTCTACAGATCCAGCCAGCTACCGCCCCATTAGCCTGCTTAATGTAGACTATAAAATTCTCACTAAAGTTTTGGCCATGTGCCTTGAGAATATTGTTCCATTTATTATAGATCCAGATCAGGTGGGATTTGTAAAAGGCAGGTCTTCCTCTGACAATTTAAGACATCTGTTCCATTTGATGTGGCAAAGCAGGGAGGCTGATAACTCTATTGCTGCCCTGGAGGGGCGCATGGTCCGAACAGAGGGTGAAAGGGCATCCCAGCAGGTAGTAGTGGAGGGCGAGGACTGCCCACTTGATGGCTAGACACTCCTTCTCTATCGTGCTGTAGCGCCCCTCATGCACTGACAGTTTCCAGCTGATATACAGCACTGGACAGTCCTCCCCCTCCACCTCCTGGGATAAAACAGCCCCCAGCCCTCTGTCCGACGCATCTGTCTGTAATATAAAGGGGAGAGAAAAGTCAGGGGAGTGTAACAGTGGCCCCCCTTCACTTCAGAGAAAGCCCGCTGGCATTGCTCCGTCCACTGGACCGGATCTGGTGCCCCCTTTTTAGTGAGATCAGTCAGTGGGCTGGTGCCGTCCGAATAATTAGGTATAAACCTACGATAGTAGCCAGCCAGCCCCAGGAACCGTCTCACCCCCTTTTTGGTCTTGGGCCTCGGGTAGGTCGCAATTGCTGCTGTCTTGTTAATTTGGGGACGCAACTGCCCGTTGCCCAAGTGGAAGCCCAGATACCGTACTTCCACCCACCCAATCGCACACTTCTTCGGGTTGGTTGTGAGACCCGCTCGCCTCAGCGACCTAAGGACGGCCCTCAGATGTTGCAGGGGCTGCGGCCAGTCATTACTATAGCTAATGATGTCATCAAGGTATGCAGCCGCATAGGTGGCTTGGGGGCAGAGGACCCTATCCATCAGCCGCTGGAACGTAGCAGGTGGCCCAAACAGCCCAAAAGGATCTTTCGATTACGTTCATTATGTCTTATATTAAATATAGTTAGTTTTTTTTTTTTTTCTTTTTCTTTTTTATCAGACATCTAATTTTTGGGTTTGTTTACCTGACATGTTTCGACGTACAACTTCCGTCTTCCTCAGAGTGTCACCGGATGTTAATTGGTGACGCATCTTTTATCAGCTGCTGTTTCTGAAGGCGTGGCCTTCCTGTCTGGTTTGACAGGTCGGTCACGCCTTATACTGTCTGTTCGTCCCCTGCAAGATGTGACTCCAGGTATGGGAGAGCATGTATGCTCCCTCATCCCGGTTGATGGTCCTCGGGCTTCGCTTACGGATCTCTATGGCCTCCCTGATCCAGCGCTGATGTTTGTTATCTTCTGTGCGGATGACTCTGGCATTCCCCCAGTCCATAATGTGGTTTTCCCTTTTACAGTGATCTGTTATAGCTGACTTATAATTTTCCTGTTGTGCCTTTTCTTTTATTGTTCGGGTTTGTCTTGTAGCTGTCTCCTTTTCGCACTCTTTCTTATGTTCATGTTTTCTTGTGTTGAAACTCCTTCCTGTCTCCCCAATATAAGTTTTATTGCATAATTTACATGGAATCTCATATATGGTGTTGCATCTGTTGTCCGGATGTATTCTGTCTTTGGGATGCACCAGGATCTGACGGAGTGTTGTGTGTGGTTTGACAGGTGTGTTAACATTGTCAAACCAGACAGGAAGGCCACGCCTTCAGAAACAGCAGCTGATAAAAGATGCGTCACCAATTAACATCCGGTGACACTCTGAGGAAGACGGAAGTTGTACGTCGAAACATGTCAGGTAAACAAACCCAAAAATTAGATGTCTGATAAAAAAGAAAAAAAAAAAAACTAACTATATTTAATATAAGACATAATGAACGTAATCGAAAGATTAAGAATTAGTTACGGAGACGAAAGCATCAAGGAGTTTCGCCGCCTAGAGAGATTGACACGGAAACGGGCACGCTACAGGAATCACCTGAGATTCAATCTGCGCTGCCGGGATGAGGAAGTCGTACCGGCCAGCCTGAACATCAAGAACCCGATTCCAACCAGAAACGCGGAAAAGATGATCAGGAAAGTGCGGATGACTCTGGTAAAAGAACGGATACGGTGCACAACGGATAAACTAAATAACATCAACAGCGAACTACACAGAGAGACGGAAACTTTCAAACGCCGGTTTCCCCAAAACAAGGAAATGGAAATGGCAATACACGGACACTTGGCAGACATACACGAACAGGAATTCACAGAGACAAAAACCCGACAAATACGAAAACTGGACAAACTCATCGCACAGAAAAAGAAGGCAGAACCGGAGCACGCGCACATCAACGACAAATGGATTCATAACATATCAAGGTACAAACTCTCACAAGCAGAACGCAGTATACTAGCAAAAGGACTCAACTACGCTGTCACACCGAACCATATACCACACGACGAATTCATTCTGGCAACTGAATTAGCATGTGAGAAAATACAGGATCACGGACAAAAAGCAGCACTAAGAAACGCAATAGCTGGTATATTGAAAACGGCCAAACCACCACCTAGCAACATCACCAAACAGGAAGCCAAAGCCATGAGAACATTAGCTAAAAATAAAGATATCACAATCCTCCCAGCAGATAAAGGCAGAACAACAGTGATTATGGACACTGATGAATATGAACGAAAAATGAATGAATTACTCAGCGACAACGCATTTGAAATATTAAAAAAAGACCCAACAGAAGACAAGAAAAAGAAACTTAAAGCACTACTCAAACCACTACTCAATGAAAATAAAATAGATAAGCAGGATTACAATCATTTAGTACCCACAGCCAATGTCATCCCCAGGATTTACGGTACACCAAAAATACACAAACCAGGAACACCATTACGCCCCATAGTAGATAGCATTGGTTCAGTCACATACAACTTATCAAAAGCACTCACCGGAATAATTAAACCATTACTAGGACTCACAGACCAACACTGCAAAAACTCAAAACATCTGGCAGAAGAACTAAAAAACATCAAAATGCAGCAAGATGAAGTTTTCATTTCACATGATGTCATATCTCTTTTCACCAGAACACCCACGGAAGCCACCATACAGATAGTACAAGACAAATTAAAAACAGACAGGACGCTCAGGAAACGCACAAACCTCACCGTACAAGACATCACTCAGCTCCTTCAATTCATCGCCACATCCACATACTTTCAGTTCAGGAATACAATCTACAGACAGAAGGAAGGTTTTGCCATGGGAGACCCACTATCAGCCATCATGTGCGGCTTTTTCATGGAGGATCTGGAGCAGAAAGCACTCACTACAATACCAGCGGAATACAGACCAACACTCTGGAAACGGTATGTGGACGACATATTGGAAAAAGTAAAGAGGGGACACACTCAACACCTTACCGACCATCTCAATACTATAGACAATACCGGCAATATAAAATTCACACATGAAGAGGAAACGGAGCAGTCAATAGCATTTTTGGATTTAAAAATACAACACACAGAAGATGGGGACATCAAAATAAAAGTACACAGAAAACCCACACATACCGACCAATATTTAAACTGGACTTCCGAACACCCCATAATGCACAAAATATCCGTAGTTAGAACATTACATGAACGCACAGCAATAATTACAGATCCACAGGACAAAGAACAGGAGGAACAACATATACAACACGCACTGAAGGCATGTCAATATCCACAATGGGCAATATCCAAAGGGGTGGAACAGGTTAAGAACAACAAAACACAGAAGAAAGAGAAAAAACAAACTAA
Organism: Neoarius graeffei; assembly: GCF_027579695.1. NCBI lineage: Eukaryota > Metazoa > Chordata > Actinopteri > Siluriformes > Ariidae > Neoarius > Neoarius graeffei. Next base: position 77,112,117 of record NC_083583.1, on the reverse strand, counting down.
CAAACAAGAACACAGGGGAGTAGTGACATTACCATACATCAGGGGAATAACTGAACGCATTCAAAGAGTAATGAGGAAACACAATGTTAACACACCTGTCAAACCACACACAACACTCCGTCAGATCCTGGTTCATCCCAAAGACAGAATACATCCGGACAACAGATGCAACACCATATATGAGATTCCATGTAAATTATGCAATAAAACTTATATTGGGGAGACAGGAAGGAGTTTCAACACAAGAAAACATGAACATAAAGAGTGCGAAAAGGAGACAGCTACAAGACAAACCCGAACAATAAAAGAAAAGGCACAACAGGAAAATTATAAGTCAGCTATAACAGATCACTGTAAAAGGGAAAACCACATTATGGACTGGGGGAATGCCAGAGTCATCCGCACAGAAGATAACAAACATCAGCGCTGGATCAGGGAGGCCATAGAGATCCGTAAGCGAAGCCCGAGGACCATCAACCGGGATGAGGGAGCATACATGCTCTCCCATACCTGGAGTCACATCTTGCAGGGGACGAACAGACAGTATAAGGCGTGACCGACCTGTCAAACCAGACAGGAAGGCCACGCCTTCAGAAACAGCAGCTGATAAAAGATGCGTCACCAATTAACATCCGGTGACACTCTGAGGAAGACGGAAGTTGTACGTCGAAACATGTCAGGTAAACAAACCCAAAAATTAGATGTCTGATAAAAAAGAAAAAAAAAAAAACTAACTATAGCCCAAAAGGAAGTGTGACAAACTGGTGTAAGCCAAATGGTGTGGAAAAGGCTGTTTTTTCTCGGGATAATGGAGTCAAGGGGACCTGCCGATAACCCTTTGTCAAATCCAGTGTCGAGTAAAAGCAAGCCATGCCTAGTCGATCGAGCAACTCATCAATACGAGGCATTGGGTACACGTCAAATTTAGACACCGCGTTGACTTTTCTATAGTCTACACAGAACTGGACCGACCCGTCGGCCTTGGGTACCAAGACCACCAGGCTGCTCCAGTCACTGTGGGACTCCTCGCCGATGCCCATTTCGAGCATGGCCTCAAGTTCTTCTCGAACCACTTTTTTCTTGTGTTCGGGTAGCCTGTAAGGGCGGCTACACACTACCACCCCCGGGGGTGTCTCAATGTGGTGCTCTAGGAGGTTGGTGCGGCCAGGCAGGGGCGAGAACACGTCTGAAAATTCGGTTTGCAACTGGGCAACCTCCGCGAGTTGGGTCAGGGAGAGGTGGTCTCCACAGGGGAGGTACGCGATGCCAATGTTCCCTTTGGAACCTCCGGCCCCAGTTCCACCTTCCCTGGAACCACCAACACCAACACCAACGCCATGGGGACCTCCTCATTCCAGAGTTTGAGCAGATTGAGGTGGTAAATCTGTAGCGCCCCACCCCTGTCTGCTTGCCTCACCTTGTAGTTGATGTCCCCGACTTGCCATGTGACCTCAAAGGGTCCTTGCTACTTGGCGATCAATTTGGAGCTCGATGTGGGCAACAGTACGAGTACTTTATCTCCCGGTGCGAACTCCCTAAGGTGCGTAGCCCTGTCGTACAGGCGGATTTGCCGTTCTTGGGCCTGCCGCAAATTCTCCTGGGTTAGGTGTGTGAGTGTGTGGAGTTTTGCATGCAGGTCAATAATGTATTGAAATTCATTTTTACTTGGTGAAGTCCCTCCTCCCAATTTTCTCGCAGCACATCTAGAATGCTGCGCGGCTTAAACTCATATAACAATTCGAATGGGGAGAACCCCGTGGAGGCTTGTGGGACCTCTCGCACTGCAAATAACAAGGGTTCGAGCCATTTATCCAAATTACGTGCGTCCTCGCTTACGAATTTTTTAATTATATTTTTGAGGGTGCGATTGAACCATTCAACTAAACCGTCCGTTTGTGGGTGATAAATGCTGGTGCAGATCGGCTTAATTCCTAATAACCCATACAGTTCGTTCAGTGTGCATGACATAAACGAGGTGCCTTGATCAGTCAGAACCTCTTTGGGGATTCCAACTCGGGAGATGACGCGGAAGAGCGCTTCCACAATACTGCGTGCTGAGATATTGTGAAGAGGCACTGCTTCCGGGTATCGCGTTGCATAGTCCACCAGAACTAAAATAAAGCGATACCCTCGTGTTGACCGATCTAATGGCCCAACGAGATCCATCCCAATTCTTTTGAACGGGGTCTCAATTAATGGGAGAGGGCGCAAAGGCGCTTTTGGAATGGCCGCTGTATTTACTAACTGGCATTCGCGGCATGCCGTACACCACCTACAGACATCGCCGTGAATCCCTGGCCAATAGAATCGGGCCATTATTCGGGCTAGTGTCTTATCCTGCCCCAAGTGTCCAGCCATGGGATTAAAGTGAGCCACCTGGAATACCAATTTCCGGTGGCTCTTTGGAATCAAAAGCTGCCTGACTTGCTCTTTAGTCTGAGTGTCCTGCGTCACTCGGTATAATCTAGCCTTCATAATAGAGAAATAGGGGAAGGACGAGGTGGCATTTGGCTGGAGCGTTTGACCATCGATTACTCTCACTTGGTCAAATGCATGCCGCAGAGTCGCGTCTCGCGACTGCTCTAATGGAAAATCCGCGAGGGATTCCCCAATAGAAGGAGGAGCCTGTTGCTCCTCACTCTGACGCGGAGATGACGTAGACAGCTCTGTGACAGCTGCTCCTGCCAATGCGACACCGGGACCCCCTCGCTGAACTACGGCAGGACCTACTCTTCACTAAATGACTCATTAACTCCCCAAATCCTGGCCGATCACTCCCCAAAATTATCGAGTGGGTAAGGCGGGGATTAACCACCGCCTTTACTCAAAATTTTTCCCCTCGAAAAAGAATGTGGACCGACACTAAAGGGTAGTTGTGAACATCCCCCTGCACACACAACACCTTCACCAAATGTGCTTCCCCCAATGCCTCGTCTTGCACCAGGCTTTGGTGAATTGAGGTCTGATTACAGCCAGAGTCCACCAACGCCTGATATGTATCCTCTTGGACACTCACCGGTATGCAATATGCTCCGGCCCGATCGAGGTCGCCTCCTGGCACGTTGGGGATCCGAACCACCTCGCCCACCTCCATTGCCGACCACTGCTGTTGGAGGTGGCCCGGCTCCCCACAGCGCCAGCAAACCGGCCCGGGCTTCCTCTCTGCACCGGCGCTCTGGGGCTCACTCACATGAGGGGGGGGGAAGATACAGACACAGAAGGGGAAAATGGGAGGGCACCGCGGGTGCGGCGGGCCAGCTGGGGTGAAGCCAGCCCCCATCTCCGTAGTGGGGGAATGGGGTGAGGACGGGACACAGAAGGGGAGAGAGAGAGGAGAAGAGGATGTCCGCTGTCCTGCCGTCGGAACAGCCGCCAAATGGTCCTCCACCAGCTCAATGGCCTGATCCAGCGATGCCGGGCGGTGGCACTGGACCCACTCCGCGGTCCCTTCAGGTAGACGGGCGATGAACTGCTCCAGTACCACCTGATCGAGGATTCCCTCGGTGTCGTGATTGTCAGCCCTCAACCACCGCCAGCAGGCATCCTGGAGTTGCTGGCCAAACGCAGAGCGCGGAAGCACTGTCGCTGCTGTTCGGGGATGTGCCCCACACTCTGGAGGACAGCCCTGTGGAGGTCTGCGTAGACCAGCTGGCGGTCGGCAGGGAGCTGTAGCATGGCCAGCTGCGCCTCGCCCGTTAGCAGGGGGAGGAGGCGTGCCGCGCACTGTTCCACTGGCCAGCCCGAGGCCTCTGCTGCCTGCTCAAAGAGCATGAGGAAAGCCTCGGGGTCATCATGCAGGCCCATCTTAGTTAGGGTGAGGGGGGAAGGGCATGCGGTGGTGAAGGTGGTGGACCCCACCGACGCGAGGAGGTGCCGGAACGCCTGTCGATCTTCCTGCTGCGCCAACACCAGAGCCTCAAACCGTTGTTCTTGCTCCTTCTGGAGGGCAACTAGTGCCTGGTGATGGCGTGGACCAGGTCCGCGAAGTGGGAGGACTCCATGGGGCTGTTCTTTTCTGTGCTCCGGTCCTGGGTTTCGGCACCACTGTGACAGTTCGTATGAGTGGGAGGAGCACAGAAGGACGGCAGGCCAGAACTGAGTTCACAAAAAATATTTATTCAGCTTTTCAGCTTATCTAATTGTCTCCCAGTCACACATGGGCACAAACACACAGGTCATCTGGCTGGGGAGAGAGCTCTCCTCCTCTGCTCTCTTTAAATAGGGCACGGTCACTGGGGAAGACACACAAACATGTTAATAGACATCAGGTGCAGTGATTCTGCTACTTACCTTCCCTGACTCCGCCCTCCGGTCACAGACCGATGCTTGACCACACCCCCGCTGCCACAAGTATAATCAAATAATAAGAGATTTTCTTTGGAATGGAAAGAAACCCCGTTTAAAACTTGATAAGTTGTTTACTACTAGAAGCAAAGGGGGATTGGGTTAACCTAATGTGGAGTTATACAAAATATCTTTTGAAGTGTTCAATCTCTCTAAACACTGGTGTGATGGAAGTTCAAGTCTGCGATAGATGGATGGATATAGAGAGAGAATTGATATTTCCATTTGGGCCAATTGAAGCTCTGTCACAAACTCTTTAGAAAAAGAATCAGCCAGACCCAATTCTGCAGTGCTCCAGACAGACCTGGGCAAAAGTACACAAGTTATTGCATATATCCCAGTATAAGCAAATGTACTCCTCCATTTGGAATAACCCCTCTATTAGGGTTGGGAGGGAATCTTTTGTATGGACCACCTGGCTAAGCAAAAACATTAATAGAATCAGTGACCTGTATGTGGATGGTTTGTTTCAGTCATTTGAAGAGTTAAAACAAAAATTTAATTTAGTGGATAAAGCAGACTTTTGGAAGTATTTACAACTGAGGAGCTGCATAATAGGGTTGAAGATTCTACCTGATAATATAAATAAACTGCTCTGCTATTTTATGATGCCTGGGCTTGTGCGTAGTGCATCTGCCTTTTATAAAATCATGGCAGACAGCATGTATGGTAGCTGCCAAAACTTAAGGCAAATCTGGGAGAGGGATCTTAATTCAAACATAGATGAGAAATTATGAGAAGAGATGGTCTCCAATGCAGGTTGGCCTGTGAGGGATGCAGTTAGTAAATTTACACACTATAAGGTTATCCATAGATATTATTATACACCTGTTAAGCTCCATAAAATGGGATTGATGAACGACAATCAGTTTTGGAAATGTATGAATGACACTGGTCCATATCTCCATCTTTTGTGGGAATGCTCCTTTGTCTTTCCTTTTTGGAAACAAATTCTCAATATGATGATGATGATGCCCTTTATTGTCACTAGTCACATGTACCAGCGAAATTAGCCGTCAACCTGTCCGTACATATACAACATACAATTGACATAGGGTAGACAGGACAGGAAGACAGGGATAAAGATAAAAAGGAAACACAACATGAGGAGAGAGAAGGAAAAAAAGAACACCCCCCCTACTATGCTCCTGTCAGGAGTACAGTGTAGGAACATTTAAAAAACCTTTGCACATAAGCACACAACAACACAAGCACACTTTAAACACAGGACTTGAGGGGGGGAATCAGGGGTAAGGGGTAGGGGGGGAGGGGAGGAGGTAATCCAGCGCAAGCAAGCAGCCGTACACTCCTGCAGCCATGAAGGCGCTGGTCACGCACCCGCTTGTCACACTGGGGGTAAAAATGGCGACCGCGGAGAGTTAGAGAAGGAATTCGAGGAATGCGAGAGTGTCTCCCGGCAGTGACCTTCAGGGGGAAATGCTGCCTCAGCAACGGCCTGAACCAAGGCCGGTGCTGTCTCAGGGTGCCGAATGTGGATAAGATATGAATTGTTTGGTCTTTCCAGACGCAGTCTTTGCACGTCCACACCGCTCATCCATATCTGTCCATTCTATTCAAATTGAGCTCCGAAAAACGTATTCCTTGCAAAGCTGAAAGCTGCTCTGAGATAACAACCATTTTGTGGTTAAAGTTCTGAATGTACACAGTCTGAGTGCCAACAGCTTTGCCCACCACTCCAATCATATCGGGCAGCTTTGTGGGGCTTTGAACAGCTGTCACCGTTGTCTGATTTCCTCGATATACCAGGGCAATGCCTAATCCAATCAGCAAAAGTCCTGTAATCATGGTTAGATATCTTCAATGTCCTCCACAGAAAGAATTGCCAGGCACACGACTCGCCACCGCTCCCACGCATCCATCGTGTAACCAGCCGCAAACGTTCCGGCAGGACAGACGGGTTCCCCCGAACCCAAACTTCTCGTCGAGAAAACTGTGTCAATTTCATTAGGAGACCAGTTTATCAATTCCATGCTTTTTTTAGTTCAGAAAGTAATGCAGGAAGAGTCTCTTCAAAAGTACAGCAGACGAGACAAGACACAGAAGCACAAGCAGGGAAAAAAAGGAGGGAGAGCAGAAAATGCGACCGCCTTCCGTGGAAGCACGGAGAGAAAAATGAGAATGGTTAGATACACCATTGCCAGAATCTCCCCAGTTATGTTTGCTTGAAGACAGGTCCCTCTTACCACCAAGGGTGTCAAAAGCAGAGTCTGCTCTGGCAAATGCTGGGTTTATTACTGCAGTGAGAATAATTCTGAGACACTGGAAAAGCCAAGTGAGGCCTGGTTTCACAGGCTGGTTGAAGTTAATGACAGATACAGCCTCCTTTGAGGAGCTCATTGCCAGACTGAATGATGATAGAGGTAAATTTCATAAAGGTTTGGTCTCATTTTTTTTACACTTTATACAGTTTCAACAGTCTAATGGCTCATAGGTAGACTAAATAGTTTCTGATGATATAAAATACCACCCAACATATTTCCTCTTTTCCTTTATTTCTTATTTGTATTTTTTAAATTTTATTTCCTTTTTATTGTTATTTTCTTTAAAAGTATTGCATGTACTTTTGTAGTGTCTTTTTTTTTGTTGGCCCAGATTGCTTTAATGTTGGTTGTTATGTTGCCAATGGGAAAAAAAACAATAACTTTAATTATAAAAAGAAAATGAACATTTTCTCTTTGGCATTGTCGCGTAGTAGTTGACAGCTGCTAGTGAAAAAAAAACGTTATAACACGGCCTCTATATTGCAACATTGTACAAATAGATACATTGTAAGGTTGACTGCGCACACATGCAGATTGATGCTGAATTGCTAGAAGCTTTATTGACATCTTGTTGGCTATATATGATCGCTGTAACCGGGACAGTTTGTTAGTGTTTGGTGTAAACCGGGACATTTTAGCGTCCCGACGGACCTTTGTCGGGACTGGGGACACGCAACTCGAATCAGGATGGTCCCGGTCAAACCAGGATGTCTGATCACGTTAATCTCAAGAGAAGGTGGGTCATGCAGCAAAACAACGACACTAAGCACACAAGTCGTTCTACCAAAGAATGGTTAAAGAAGAATAAAGTTAATGTTTTGGAATGGCCAAGTCAAAGTCCTGACCTTAATCCCATGGAAATGTTGTGGAAGGACCTGAAGCGAGCAGTTCATGTGAGGAAACCCACCAACATCCCAGAGTTGAAGCTGTTCTGTACGGAGGAATGGGCTAAAACTCCTTCAAGCCAGTGTGCAGGAATGATCAACAGTTACTGTAAACATTTAGTTGCAGTTATTGCTGCACAAGGGGGTCACACCAGATACTGAAAGCAAAGTGTAATATTTTTGTCTCATTTGTTTAACTGGGTTCTCTTTATCCACTTTTAGGACTTGTGTGAAAATCTGATGTTTTAGGCCATATTTATGCAGAAATATAGAAAATTCTAAAGGGTTCACAAACTTTCAAGCACCACTGTACAGGGAATAGCATATACAATGGAAACCTGTAACAATATGTACTGTACATTGTTTTTTTCAGCTGCTAAAACAATACAATTATCAAAAGATTTATGATTTCCGTTCACTGGAGCTAAGAGGCCCAAACCTGTTCCAGTGTAACAATGCTCCTGGGCACAAAATGATCTCCATGAAGACATGTGTGTTGAGGTTGGAGTGGAAGAACTTGAATGTCCTGTTCTTGTGGCTGAATGGATACCGGTACAAATCCCAGAACGAGTCCCTGAATAACTTGTGGTGGGATTTTGGATCAATCATTAAAGACGATGATCTGTTTTTGTGAGGAACGAAGGAGCTGGATATGTACCGGGCAGAATGTCATGTAAAGGTTCAGCACTTCGTTAAAACTACTTGAATCATTTTAGAAGTACTGTATATACATACAAGCATTGTCATCCTGCAGTATGAGAACATCAGGAGGAATGAGAGGTTGCACCATAAGATTGTGCACCTGGTCTGTCCTGTAACATTTTTTACAGGGGGGGGGGGGGCTGTTATACAATTATCCAAATCATGAAATGTCGGCCTGTACCATTCTGGATCCCTCATTGTACTGAACAGCCCAGCAGACGTTGTGGGTTGAAGGGATTCTTTGGCTTCCTCCAAATATAAATTCGTCCAGATGGAGGAACTCAGGTGAAAGTTGTCTCATCAAACTAATACTTTTTCCAAGCAGTGTTGAAAGGTGCTTAATGTCAGACCTCTTTTATAACTGAAATATGATGCTAACATATTCAGAACTCATCCATGGAGCTTTGTGATTTAATCAAAGTCCTTTTCATGAGATGTTTCCCTTCCCATGTTTTGTTGAGTTATACAGTTGCAGGCCATCTGTTGGCAGCCCCCCTGAACCCTGTCCTCTACAGGAAATGACCACCAGTCAGCACAAGTCTTTGGTGATGGACCTTTCTAACACTGAACTTTGTTTTGACAGCACCATTGTCCATTTCACTGTACTATACTAGGATGGGTTCCGTTTTGAGTCTGGTTCCATCTCGGTGAGTTACTCCATGCCACGCTCGCCTCTGTCTTGCTCTTTAGACATCAATGGACAACTTTCTCAATGCAGAACTGACAGTGTCTTATTTTACAATCTCTCTTTACAGCACCATGACCACTCCTACACCAATGTGTGTGCTAATATGATCTACCACCCAAATATCTGCTCAGTGGTGATCTGTGATTAATGGGCAGGGGTAGAGGGGGACTGTTGTACACAGTCAGTAACTACAGATTTACCAAGTGACAAATATTAAACGAGTCCCTTATCCTGCATACTGGGAACATTTTGTAAATGTAAAGGGTGAAAATAAAAACCGAGGGATACCACAGAATACAATCCATGCAGGCTTTATGTTTGTCAAGTTCTGTGCTTTTTGTGACCACAACTCTGCCCAAACTTGAAAACTGCCTGATCAACCATTGAAGGACGCAATGGACAACTCAATTCTTCTTATTCCTTGATTTTTATTTTCTTGAAGAGGGTTTTGGTTTCAGTGGATATAATCAAATGATGAATTTGGATAATATTGAATAGGTTGATAACCTTCAAGATAAACAAAAAAAGCAAGTATTTGTCTCAAAATGAATGAAATAATAATAAACATTTTCCCTCAAACAAAGTCATTCAAATTAGGGCCTCAAGTCAGTTAATGGTTAAAAATAACAATAGACAAACAAAGTATCATACTACTATTAAATTCAGATAAATTTTCAACAAAGTAAATTTAACAGTAAGTTTAAATTAGCATAACCAAAATTATACAATTTAAACTACATTTACTTAATAATTAACAAACAATCATGATGAAGCGTGACCTCATCACATCTTCCACATTTTAAGTTTTTTTTTTCTACCAGTTGCGTTTTGAGGTTGATCTGGGAGTTGTGGTCATTCCATATTTCCAGGAGCAGGTGAAAGGCTAACTGGGCTTTGTCCAAACATTTCCTACCATGCTTTCCCAGTGGGTGCGCAGGTAAATATGGTCCCTCTAAAACACTTGCTGAGGGTTTGGGTTCCACCATTATCTTGTGCATGGTCCCCCCCTGCTGGTTTGGAGTGCCTTGTGAGTGCTCATGAGAAATGAATTGAAATCTGACACAACACCTCCCAATTGACCTCCTGGTTCTTCAACCCAAGGAGGTCACACCAGTTGCACAATGTACTGGATTCACTTGTTCCATTTTCAATCTTGTTGCTGCTCTTCAACTGGAAGCAGGACAACTATCCAACTGACATCCCTGTGAAAAACTGTTGCAGGTATTTTGGTTGATGGCATCTTCACCTTTTGAGTGAGTTTCACAGTAGAGACTGGGTAACTGGGGAAGGTTCTGACATGCACATCCCTTACAATTCCTTTCTTGTCAGTGTTGACATCAACAACTCTGGCAAGCCTGAACTGACCTCTCAGGGTGTTTTGATCAGCCAGCCAGACGACATCTCCAATGGCCACATTCCTTTGTGCTGTGTGCCACTTGGACCTGATAAACAGGTTTGGTCCTGCTAACTGGCTCCATTTCCTCCAGAACCGGTCAACTTCTGTTTGGATTGCTCTTAATCTCTTGTAAGAGTAGCCTTCAAAGTCAAAGGTCCCTGGATCTCCGCTAGGTCCAGTTCTTTCAAGCAGAAGTGAATTTGGGCTGATGTATTCTATACAGTCCTCCCGGCTTTGAGTCCTGGCATCAATAGGTCTTTCATTGGTGAGGTTGGAAGCCATATAAAGGAAGGTTTGAAACTCACCCCATGTGAAGACTCCATTACCTCCCAGATTGTGCAAAGCCCGCTTCACAGTGCGGACAGCAGCTTCAGCGGAGCCGAGGCGAGTCTGCTGGATGGATTTTCCAGCTCCATTCTGTGCCGTGTTTTCAAGCTTTGACTTTTCCAGTTGGTCCAGAAACATGTAGAGCTCTTTGAGGGCAGGTCTGGCTCCAACAAAGTTCTTTCCAGGATCCGACCACAGTTTCCATGGATGCCCTCTCAGTGCTGTGAACCATTGGTAGGCTAACAAGAAGCCTTCAGCTGACTGGTCACTGACAAGATGTGTGTGCATAGCTCTGGATGCCATGCAGCAGAAGACAATTCCCCACACTTTGAGCTTCACCTTCTTTCTCATCTCATCCTTCACTTCATAAGGTCCAAATAAGTCCACTGTTGTGTACTCAAATGGATTGGCTGGTGTTATTCTTTCAGGCGGAAGTTCACTCATGATCTGCTAGCATCTTCTGGCCTTCTCTTTTCTGCATGTCACACAGTTATCAACAATCTTTTGAGGTAGTCTCCAGCCCCTTACCACCCAGGCTTTCCTTGTCATCCGCAGGAGTGTACCTGCAATTTCTTCATGATTTGTGTTGTGGGCTTCTTGAGCTAGAAGAGTAGATATCCATGATGTGCAAGGTAAGATTGGTACTGCAGTTTTTTTCTTCATTAAAGATTTGGAACCTTCCTCCACAGAGCAAAAGTCCAGTGTTTTCATCCCTTACCACAGAAGTCTGTTGAGTGTAGTGTCTGGAAAGGTTACCTCCTCCTGAGCTGCAAGGAAGAGGTCCCCGAGCGCATCTTCACACTCCCTGGTGCAGCTTCTTTGGCTCTAGACCTGATCTTTTGGGCTGAAGGAATTCTCTCCCCCTTTGGCTTACTTGTGGTTGAGGTTCTGGCCAGCACTTTTCTCCACTTTGTGGAAGCTCTCCACACCCAGGCAATGACTCTGGTCAGCTTGGTTAAACTACTGAATCTGCTGATGTCAAGGATTTTCCTCACTGCAGAACCAGCAGGTGGTCTCCAGACTTGGATTTGGTGTTCTTCTCCACTAAGGCCGCTTTGCAAGTCCTTGCTTTGGTCAGTCTTGGCTGGAGCAGAGGTTGGAAACATTTTCACCTGTGCTCGGGTCAGTGCTGCTGTGAAACATTTCCTTTGGAACTTGTTTGTACCTTCTTTGGCCTGTGCAGCAATGTCTTTGTCTGACTTTGTCGGCCATTTCGCAACTCTGTTTGCGAAAAAGGTCCAGAACCCATAGCTCTCTCTTTGGATTGCTCCCAGCATGGTTTGACTGTCCAACAAATGGAGCCAACATTCAACTTGCATTCGACTGTGCTTCTCAATGTATCTTCTGAGTCTTGCAGCGTAGACAGCACCACAGACCTCAGCCTTCACCGGTTCTCCCTTTTGGTCAAGCAGTGTGAGCTTTGCTTTGGACTCGACCAGCCAGACCAGGATCCCTTGTTCGGTCTTCCATCTGAAGTATGCAATAGCTCCATAGCTCTGGTCACTTCCATCAGAGAATGTTATCCCCCAGGGTCCTCCAATCCTTTTGACTGGTGTGAGGCTTCTGTGGAAGGTTATTTGGTTGACCCACGTATATTCCTTAAACAGGCAGATGGCTTCTTCTCTCAGTCTTTCAGACAGAGGTTTGTCCCATGTGTCTCGTGTCAGAGTTTTGCCTCCAGCTTCTTGAAAAGCTTTTCTGACTAGAATAGCTCCCTTTTGTTTGGCAGGTGTTGCAAGACCTATTGGGTCATACAAGCTAGCTACTTGGCTAAGCAGTTGTCTCCTAGTCAGTGGGTTTGGAGTTTTTTCTCTCACCTCTTCTCCAAGGAGATTTTGGCTAACTTTCATCTTTTTTTTCTCTTTGAGTTGTTGATTGAGGTCATGAGGTACAGTTTGTCCGATTCGACCAGGTAGCCAACTCCAAGGGCTTTGTTGTCTACTTCTCTCATTTGGTTGGGAAGAATGAAAACTTGATCTGACAATGCTGGATCTTGTGCTGCATCCTTCTGCCTCCCACTTTGGCCTGACCGGACCCACGGCTTGAGGAAGAATCCACCTGCCTTTAGGATTTCTTCAACTATTTTGGTGGTTCCATCTAGCTTCTCCAGATCATTGTGGGATGTCAGGATGTCATCTACATAAGAATCCTCTTCAAGGATCCTACGCTCCTCCTCCAGGTGAGTGAACATGGGCAGTTTTGCTGTCTCTCTCATGGCCAGTTGTGCGATGCACCCTGCTGGTCTATCGCCAATGTTGACTCTGGTGATGGCATATTCCTCAATTTCTCCATCTTCACTGTCTCTCCAGAGAAATCTGTGGAGGTGCATCTCCAGGTCTTCAAGCCACACAGAATTATACATTTTCTTGATATCACCTAGGGCAGCATGGACTCCTCTTCTGAACCTTAGTAGCACTGCTCGGATGGGATTGAGGACATCAGGCCCTTTCAGAAGGAGGTCATTCATGCTAAGCCCTTTAAACTTCTGGCTTCTGTTCCATACCAGTCGCACAGGTGTTGTAATAGAGTGTGGGTTTGGCGCCACCAAGTGGCTGACGTACCATACTGGGCCTTTCCAGTTGGCGATGGTCTCCTTAGTGAGTTTCTTTGCTGCTTTCCTCTCCACCATCTCATGGACTTGAGTTGTGTATGCCACACGCCACTCTAGTTCTTTCTTGAGCTGTCTCTCTGTCCTCAGAAAGGTGGCCTCCACTATATTTCTGTTGTTGAGCAGGGAACTTGGATCTTCAACCCAGGGATATTTTGTGTCCCAGTAAGGCTTCTGACTGTGAGCATCCGCTTTCACATAGGTGAGGCCTTGCCTGATAATCTCCAGCTCTTTTTCCTCACTCAGAGTCATGTCTTTGCCTCCTGGCTGACAGTTACCACACTGGCATTTTCCACACATGGATTCATAGGCTGCTGCAATGCTGTCCCATTTCCACCAATCTAAGAACTCTCTGCCAGCAACTGTGCCTTTGGTTTCAGCTTTGAATTCTTCTATCTCAGCAATTTCTTGATATTTCACTGCTGTGGTTCTCATTGATCGTGCAAAGTGAGTCTCAGAATTGTGCAGAGCCATGTCCACTACTTCACAGAGGTCTGGATGCGCTCCGCCAACAGTTTGTCCTAAAGGGCCGTCCCAAAGGACGAGGTCTCCTACTACCTTTACTCTTTGTGGAGCGAGTCTTCCTTCACGGTGGCTAATGAGAAGCTCTGGTCTGTGAAGGTCTTCCAGGTTGGTGTTGGGGAAGAACTTCTTGAGCTGATGTGGTTTGATTACTCTCTGCACTTTTGCAATTTCATTCAAGCCATAGCAGATAAGCTCATGAGCTCTCTCCATGCCTCTAGGTGTCTTGACTCTCACCTTGAGTAAGTATCTTTTGGTTTTTACCTTCATGGCCATGCCTCCGACTCCATGGACAACAAGCATGATCTTTTCACTCCGTAGCTTCAGTCTCCTGGCAGCTCTGTGAGTGACGTAGTTGGTATCTGATGCCAAGTCAATAAGAGTTCCAATTTTCTGTCCTGCATTGGCAGTTACTTCCAGAAGCATAAGAATAACTGGTAACTCACATGCATTTGAGTCCATCACTCCAGGTAGGTTCTTTTCAGTGCAGTGTGATTTTGCAGCCACGTTGGTGAAAGCTCCGCTGAATTTTTCTGCCATGTCTGGGGTGAGTCCAGATATTAATCTCTCTTAATAATAATAATAATAATAAATAATAATAATAAGTTCAATTTATATAGCGCCTTTCAAGAAACCCAAGGATGCTTTACAATTATAAACAAAGAAAAAAATAAGAAGAATAAAAAATAATAAATAAATAAATAAATGAATGAATAAATAATAAAAAAAGTCCACCAAGTAGGAGTCAGGATGTAATTCCAGAGGTGTAGCAGCCACAGTCCCACCAAAAGGCGCATGAAAACGAGTCCCACATCTCCAGCACAGCTGCCGTGACGCCGTCAGCCACATCGCTCAAACACCACGCCGTGGATCCACAAAGTGAGCACAGAAGCTCCGGCACGCAGAGCGCTGGTGTGTCCCAAACCGCCTGCACAGCCGCCGCGACGCCACCGAGCAACATTGCTCGGAACATCATGCCAAGCATTAAAGCGCAGAGCGCTAGACAACCACGAATGTTAAATGAGCAGCGAGCTCACTGCAGTCCATAGCTGGGAGCACAGGCATCACCCACGGCGAACCAAGGCCTAAAGGGAACCAATGCCCAAAACTGGGTCCGGAGCTACACCACAACTGGCGGACAAAACACTCAAACAAACATCAAACTACACAAACACACAGAAAAATAAATAAATAAAATGAAAATTGAAAAAGAAATAAAATAAAATAAAAAAAAAGCTCTGGGAGAAGCAGCAGCCAGAATGCGCACGACGTACTCTCAACCGGAAACGGAAATAAAAAAAAAAAAGTTTCTTGTTTCTCTGTGAGTGCTTGCCTTCTGGTGCTAGGTTTTCCCACTTTTTCAGATTCTTTCCCTTTGAATCCTCCTTTCAGGCAAAGAAAGAAATGGTAGTCTGATGAGCTCCCTTTCTTGCAGTCCCTGTTCCTGCACAGGTAAGTGTCCATACATTCCTCATCCTCTGCATGACACATGAGGCATCTTCTGCATGCTCACAGCTTTTCAACAGCATTTAGCTTCTCGCTAGGCTTTAGTTCTTTGAACCTCTTGCAAAAGAAGATCCTCTCATGATGCCTTTCATCTCCACAGACAACACATCCTCCTTTCCTTGTGGACTTTGTGGAAGCATACTACTTCTCCTGGTAAGTAGGCTTTTTCAGATCTTTCACTTAAACCCAGTTGGTCTAGTTTCTCTAGAATGTCCTCCTGAGTCTTTAAGAATGTGAGAAGGCTGTCGGAGTGGTTGTCCGGTGTGACTCCACTTCTTGGATTGACCATGAATGTGAGCCAGTCTCTCTTCATATTGTCTGGCAGTTTGCTCTCTATGGATCTGATCACCAGGGGATTCTTGATGGCTCCAGTGCTCTCAAGCTCGATGAGGTCATTCAGAGCCTTTTCTACAGCTTGAATTAGGTCAATCACCTTCCTTGGCTGGTGTGACTTTACAGGGGGCATCCTCTCCAGGTCCTCAATTATTTCCAAGGCGATTGCTGGCTTGTTTCCATACCTGTTTTGAAGTACTCTAAATATGTCTTCAGCACTGTTGTATGTTGACAACCACAGGTCTCTGCATATCCTCTCGCCCACACTATCAAGAAGTTGGAACTTCTTCACCTCCACTGAGCCAGTCAGCTCTCCCTGCCTTTGCAGGCTTTCCCAGTCTCTCCTCCATCTGTGGAAATTCCTCTTGAACCCAGTGAATTTAGGTAGGCTGATTGGCTTTATCCTCACTACTGGTTGTGGAACTGACATAAGTTGAGGCTCTCTTTCTCTTCTTTCCTCCTCTGTGATTTCTTTGTGCGGTGAGGAATTCTGCCCTTCTGGTTTCGAGGTTATTGCCAAATGCTCTCAGGTCCTTTATTCTGCCCTCCAAGTGTGCTGTCTGATCAGGTGGGATCCATCTTTCCCAGTCTTTCAGGCTTGCAATTGTATCATGGACAAGTCTTCTCACTCCTTCCAGCTGCAGTTCATAGCCGTCTCTATTGATAGCAGTGATGGGGCTTGCATGAGCTCTTTCACAGGCTATCCCTGCTCCTTGGATTGCAGATATTACCTCCTTTTCACCGTACCTTTGCCAGAGGTTGGATTGGACTGCTTTCCGGACTTCATCCAGTTTCACGTCACACTCTTCCATTGTCTTTTCAAGCTCATCCTGCTGGTGCTTGCCAAGCTTGACTTCTTCACCCTCACCGGTTCCAGCTTCATCATCTGCCAGTAGGCCAGCCCTGTATTCCTCATTTGCATTGCTGACATGCCTTGCCAGGAAACTGAGCTTGCTGAACTCCTCTTGTAGCTCATGCTTGATCATGCCATTTGCAGCTCTGCTCAGGTAGTTCGCTTACTTGGTGAAGGCAGTTTTAGCCACGGTCCTCTCTTGCTTCAGTTGCTTGGCTGTTTTCCCAAGAGTTTCCTTCACCATGGTGAAGAGTTTCCTTTGCATCAACAGCTTGCCTTCAGGCCTTTGATCCCAGTCATTACTGCCACGCTGGTTATCAACTGTCAAGTTCTGTGCTTTTTGTGACCACAACTCTGCCCAAACTTGAAAACTGCCTGATCAACCATTGAAGGATACAATGGACAACTCAATTCTTCTTATTCCTTGATTTTTATTTTCTTGAAGAGGGTTTTGGTTTCAGTGGACATAATCAAATGATGAAATTGGATAATATTGAATAAGTTGATAACCTTCAAGATAAACAAAAAAAGCAAGTATTTGTCTCAAAATGAATGAAATAATAAACATTTTCCCTCAAACAAACAAAGTCATTCAAATTAGGGCCTCAAGTCCTAAATGGTTAAAGTAACAATAGACAAACTTAAAATATCCTACTACTATTACAGTCGGAGGAAAATGTTTGTACATCCTTTGGAATTTTTTACATTTCTGCCTAAATTGGTCATAAAACATCATCTGAACTCTCCAGCAATCTTAAGAATGAACAAACAGTGTCTGCTTGAACTAAAACCACCCAAACATTTGCGTTTTATCATATTTTTATTGACCATAAGATGGAATTATTCACAGGATAGGGAGGCATAAGTAAGTACACCCTTTGATTTAGTAGCTGGTTGACCCTCCTCTGGCTGCAATAACTTCAACCAGACGTTTCCTGTAGTTGCAGACTAGACGGGCACAACGATCAGGAGAAATCTTGCACCATTCCTCTTTGCAAAACTGTTGCAATTCAGCAAGATTCCTGGGATGCCTGGAATGGATGGCTTTCTTGAGGTCATGCCACAACATCTCGATTGGATTGAGGTCGGGGCTTTGACTGGGCCATTCCAGAATGTGAATTTTGTTCTTCTGAAACCATTCTAATGTCGACCTGCTTCTGTGTTTAGGGTCATTGTCCTGTTGCAGAACCCATCCTCTCTTGAGTTTCAACTTTTTGACAGATTGCCTCAGGTTTTTCTGCAAAATATCTTGATATACTTGAGAATTCATTTTCCCATTGATTATAGCCAGTTGTCCAGGCCCAGAGGCAGCAAAGCACCCCCACACCATGATGCTACCGCCGCCATACTTGACGGTGGGGATGAGGTTTTGCTGATGGTGTGCTGTACCGACTTTCCTCCACACATGATGTGGTGTGTTCCCCCCAAACAATTCAACTTTGGTTTCATCAGACCACAATATGTTTTTCCAGTGGCGCTGAGGAGCATCCAAATGCTTTTTCGCGAACTCCAAACGAGCAGAAATGTTCTTTCTGGACAGCAATGGCTTCCTCCGTGGCCTTCTCCCATGAATCCCATTCTTGTTCAGTGTCTTTCTTATAGTAGATGTGTCCACAGAGATGTCTGCATGTTTCAGTGATTTCCTCAAGTCTTCAGCGGACACTCTTGGATTCTTTTTTACCTCATTGATGATGACTCGCAGTGCCTTTGGAGTGATCTTCGCAGGGCGGCCACTCCTTGGCAGAGTAACAACCGTTCCAAATTGTCTCCATTTATACACAATTTTTCTAATTGTAGACACATGAACACCAAGGGTCTTAGAGATGGTTTTGTAACCCTTTTTAGTTTTATACAAATCAATTATTTTGTGTCTTAAGTCTTCAGACAGCTCCTTTGAGCGAGGCATGATGCACAGAACATGCCTCTCATCAAAACACACCTTTTAACTGGTTTTCCAGTGGGGTGGGTAGCTTACGACACACCTCAGTGATTGGACATCAGGTTGGCTCACACCTGAGTCAAATTGTTTAATCATCTAATTAGTCTAATTAGCTCTTGGATGAGCCTTAGCTAAGGGTGTACTTACTTATGCCTCCCTATCCTGTCAATATTTCCATCTTATGGCCAATAAAAATATGATAACATGTAATTGTTTGAGTGGTTTTAGTTCAAGCAGACACTGTTTGTTCATTCTTAAGATTGCTGGAGAGTTCAGGCGATGTTTTATGACCAATTTAGGCAGAAATGTAAAAAATTCCAAAGGGTGTACAAACATTTTCCTCCGACTGTAAATTCAGATACATTTTCAACAAAGTAAATTTTCAACAATAAGTTTAAATTAAAGCCGCAAGCGGCCTCGACGGGCCCTCGCGCCAGCGGCCAAGGGGGGCGGGGGCATGCGTCCCCGCGAAATAACTTCCACAGCTTCTTCGGCAAGAGACATTACTCCCACAATGGCGACAAAGCACAGAATTGGACACATGGTAACAATAGGGTCTCACACTGTACGGTGCTCGGGGGGCGCTATAGAGGCCCTGAGGCCCGCCTGGATCTGGGCTTCTGGTTCTCAGTAGCGGTGGCAGTCTAAGAAAAAGGACCCAAATTTCGTGCGTTGTCGACCATGGCAAGCGCCCCAATAAGGGTCTTGTAAAGAGATTGCTTGCCAAGTTTGACAAATCAGAAGCTGCAATATCATTTTTGCCATAACCAGCACCCCCAGGGGCGAAAGTGCACAAAATTTGGCGTAAATGTCAGGTGAGCTATGAAGAGTTTGTGTATGAAGTTTGATGACAATTGAGTAAATAGAAGATGAGATATAGATTTTTGAAGAATAAATTTTTTGTTTTTTCCCATGTCAGTAGGTGGCGCTATGCTGTACATGAGCGATTATGAGTTGGAAAAATAAGTGTCTACAAAAGCAACGTACTATCCCAAGGTAGTGGTGTGAAGGAAAAGCATGATGGAATTATTTACCCAAAACCCGTTTTGGAGCAATTGCGTTGGCCAAAAACAGCGCCCCCCCATGGACGAAAATTCCCAAAATGTGGTATACATGACATGGGAGGTAGTAAGAGGGTGGCCGTGAAGTTTGACCAAATTTGAGGAAAGATTGGATTTTTTGCCCAAAAATAGCGCCCCCAGTGGCGAAAGTGCACAAAATTTGGTGAATATGTCAGGTGAGCTATGAAGAGTTTGCGTATGAAGTTCGATGACAATTGAGTAAATAGAAGATGAGATATAGATTTTTGAAGAATAAATTTTTTGGTTTTTCCCATGTCAGAAGGTGGCGCTATGCTGTACATGAGCGATTATGAGTTGGAAAAATAAGTGTCTACAACAGCAACGTACTTTCACAAGGTAGTGGTGTGAAGGAAAAGCATTATGGAATTATTAACCAAAAACCCGTTTTGGAGCAATTGCGTCGGCCAAAAACAGCGCCCCCCATGGACGAAAATTTCCAAAATGTGGTATACATGACATGGGAGGTAGAAAGAGGGTGGCCGTGAAGTTTGACCAAATTTGAGGAAAGATTGGGATTTTTGCCCCAAAATAGCGCCCCCAGTGGCGAAGTATCACAGAAATAGGGTAACATGTCAGAAGCCCAATGAGTGATTTGCGTGTGAAGTATGAGCAGTTTTGAGCAATCAGAAGATTTATGAATTTTTAAGCATGTAAAATTTTGCATCGAAAATTGATTGACGTATAACTTCTGAACGGTTTATGCTACGTGAAACGTATTTAGTAACTTTTGTCAGCCATGTCTGTAGATGATGTGTATCAATTTTGGTGACATTCCTATGAACGGTCTAGGAGGAGTTGCGCCGTCTTCGTGGCCATGCATTTCGCACAAAAGTGAAATTACCTCACTTCCTGTTGGGCGTGGCTAATGCATTGGCATGACATTTTTGTCCGGCTTAGTGAGATACATATGCGTACCAAATGGCATGCCACTACTACAAACTACATGGCACCCAGGCACCTTAATGCGGGAGGCCAAAATCACAACGACTTAGGGGGCGCTATAGAGGCCCTGAGCCCCGGCCAAGTTTGGGCTTCTGGTTCTGAGTAGCGGTGGCAATTCTCGGAACTGGTGCCAAATTTCGTGCGTTTTCGCCCATGGCAAGTGCCCCGAAAATGGCCCAACAGCGGAGAAAAATAAAGAAGAAGAAGAAGACGGAAGAAGAAGAAGAAGAAGACGGAATAATAATAATAGTGAACTCTTACAAGAACAATAGGGCCTTCGCCCATAGGGCTCGGGCCCTAATTAGCATAACCAAAATTATCCAATTTAAACCACATTTACTTAATAATTAACAAACAGTCATGATGAAGCATGACCTCATCGCATCTTCCACATTGTTTTTTGTTTTTTCTACCAGTTGCGTTTTGAGGTTGATCTGGAGTTGTGGTCTTTCCATATTTCCAGGAGCAGGTGAAAGGCTAACTGGGTTTTGTCCAAACATTTCCTACCATGCTTTCCCAGTGAGTGCACAGGTAAATATGGTCCCTCTAAAACACTTGCTGAGGGTTTGGGTTCCACCACTAACTTGTGCATGGTCCCCCCCGTTGGTTTGGAGTGCCTTGTGAGTGCTCATGAGAAATTAATTGAAATCCGACACAATGTTTATGGAGTGTACTGGCAAATGATCAGTAAAGCCTAAGCCTGAGAGTGTTGATGTTGCTTCTCAGTAAATTCCAGAGTGACTCACTGCTCATACAAAAGCCTTTGTGTTTAGTCACTGCAGAACAGTGTGCTATAGCTACACTATAATGACTGACGAGAGGAAGCTCATTCAGGCTGAATCGGGACTCTAACCTTACATGCAGGATGTAATTAACCTAAATTGACCAGAAATGTTGTTTTCCATTGTAACATGTAATCCATTATAATGGAATATGGAATTATCTTATCCAACTCTAATTACCTAACATAAAATACACCCTTCTATAACAAAGCATCTCTATATTGGTAATGTGAGCAATGTATGTTTATATTGATACCTGAAAATGATCCATACACACCATGAATACATTAGATCCCTTTTGACTTGATTTGTTCGCCACATTAGTCTCGAATGTAAAATAAAAGCAAATAAACACTGGCTAATTTCTAGCACGTGGTGCAAGTATTACTTTTTTTTTATTAACTCAACTTTTGTTCCTCTACATTTCTGAGCGTCTCTGACCTGTGAGTGAGCAGTCTTAAATGGGCATTATGGGATCACTATGGCAATCCAGTCTTATTTACAGTTCAAGAATCTCTGTGACACCTGATGTCATTGATATCCAAGACTTGCATTCAGATCACTTTATTAATGGAGCACATCCCAGTTAGAGCCTCTCTACACTCAGACACACTGGGATTCAGATTCATTAATGAAGCGCTGACTGATTCAGCTGCAGGAATTAGCCTGCTAGGTTTGTTCTCCTCCAACTAACGTGTCATGGCAAGATGAGTAAAATACTGGAGTGGCAAAAAAGAGCAGCGTTTCCACCCAAAAACATGCTAGGTCATGCTCATTTTCCTCTACATGTGAATGAGTGCATGTTTGGTGGTCTGGTGTCACATCCAGGAGGCGCTTGCACCTCATCGGCGCCGGATCCACTGTGACCCTGACCAGGATGAAGCACTTACTGAATATGAATAAAGCAGCAACGATGAAAATAACTGCAACCCTTCATGGCCACTTAAGATGATGTCATGTCATCTGTCTGTGGATAAAGGGCTAGTACACGCACGACAGTTTGTGTAGAGAACAAGAGAGCAACGTTAAGTGAAGAGTGTGTTCTGATGTAATCAGGATGGAAGGAGGCTTATTAATCAAGACATGTGCCCCCTCCCCTGTCTTATTTTCCACATGAAGTTTTCAAGTGATGTGTGCCTGCTTGAGGTTGGGTGGGTGCTGTTTATGCTTTGCCTGATAATAAGTGGCGTATTGCTTCATTTAGCACAAATAGTGACCAGGTAAAGATGAAAAGAGTCTACACATGTGGGCCTGGGGGTTAGTGGGAAATTCGGGTTTAAATTTCTAAACCAATCACAAAGCAGGCTGGATGCTGAATAAATCTTTTGCAAAAGTAAAAATAATTCAGTTACACGCTGGATGTTAAAAGCTGGGCAGGGCGTTTAGAGGGAAATCCTGTGTGCCTGGCATTTGAGCCTCATTTATTGAGCCGATTAAGTGGGATGAGTGTTTACTCAAGAAATCTGGTAATTTGAAAATCCCTTAAATTCGGAAAAAACGTTCGTATCCTACTCGTGCTCCCAAGTCAATTTACGCCTAAGATGACTGATGCTGTGTCTCAACTTGTGTACTTCTGTTAGTACACTTCCATGTAGTAAACTGTTCATTATGAACTTACTTGTGTAGTGTAAGAAGTTCGACAGGGTAGAGTCGTCTCAAACTGAGCACGGCAACTTTGTGTACTTACAGGAAATGGCAATTGCAACATTTGCCCACAATTGTTGCATCACCTGCCAAAAAATACCAGCTGTCTTTTTTTTTGTCACCTCTTAAAAATGAATGCATTTTCAGTTTTCCTTGCTTGTATACATATAGATATATGATATGGAAATTTCATTGCCATTAATGACATGCAAAATAGGTTTGTTATCCCTCCCCTTCTGCTACATAGCCAAGATGGCAACCACTGAGGGTGAGAACCGTGCAGCGTTACACACTCAACATTTTGAGCAAATCATCGGAGTCTCCAAGTACACTGTATGTTGCTGTATTTGTCAGTGTGAATGCACTTATGCACTCAGGATAGCAAGGGTAAGTGCAGAAGTACGCATGTTGAGACATGGATCTACATGGTTTACTGCATTTTTGTATCTGGAATATACAGAACAGTTAAATTATATATTTTATAGCTGTAAATAAATACTTCAGCTGATGGAGATTATGCTCTCATTATTATTATATAAATTAAATATTTATACTGGCATACAAGTGAGTTAAAATAACTTCCACTTCTGCCTTTCAGAATTTACCCTGATGGTTCATTTCGTACTCTCAGCTCGCTGTGCACTTCACCTTTTATAGAGTTTTGTGGTGCATATGAACTGTGTCAGGAATGCACTTTGCACTTTACTGGTGATCAACACACATGATTATGAAAATCAGCCTTTCCAAAAAATTGAGCGTAGTGTGGGTGCATTTGGGTAATTGAGTGATCACTCTCATTAAATCAGTCTCATTAAATTTGAAGGTTAATAATTAAATTGAATCAGTCTCATTTGAATCGTTTAAATTGAATCATTCAAGTGAATCACTCAAGTGAATCATTTAAAGTGAATCGTACCGTTAATTTTGGTGCTTAATAATAAATTACCAAACAGCCAAATTATGGTATATTCCAAATTATTATGATCACTTACCGTATTACATAACTTATGTGCACCTTTCTGAATTCTTTGGAGATTGGGCAACCTCGAGTATATTATTAGAACACAAATAAAACACACAGTTTCAATAATAAATGAATTTATTATAAGAAAGATAAAAATGGATAATAGCAGATGGAATATATACAAACGGTGAGGCGTGTGTGTGGGTATGAGAGGCCTTGTGTGGGTGTGGCCCACACAAGAGAATTAGCTTTGTGTAGCTAACTCCACGCGTGTTTGTGGGGGAGGAGTTGACCACGTGGCTAGGCCTATGGCCTAGTAAAAGAAAGAAGCTAGCGTGGAATGCTAAATGAAGTGTGTTTGGCCACGTGGTGAAGGCCTAGATCAGGGGTCTTCAATCCTATCCACAAAGGGCCAGTGTGGCTGCAGGCTTTCATTCCAACCAAGCTGATTTCACTTGTTTAATCATTTCACCCTCGTCTCCAATCAACAATCAAGTGAGCCTCCAATTTGGCTGTAATGAAAGCCTGCAGCTACACCGGCCCTTTGCGGATAGGATTGAAGACCCCTGGCCTAGATTAACCTCGTGTGGCTAAGCTAAGACAAAGGAATGCTAGCTAGCATGTGTTTGTGTATGTAAGCAACTGATTAGCTTTGTGTGCTAACTAGACAAAGGAAAGCTAGCTAACGTGCTTTTGAGGCCGTGTGTAAAGCCAAAACGTCCTTTGGGGACAATACCGTTATCTCTGGATGTTAATAAAATAGAAGAATTAGCCGTGGCAGCTAATCCACTAGCTTTATAACATTACCAAATTCACTGAAATCTTGATGCGGTCAAGATATATAATAAGAGAATTAAATGTTAGTAGGAATAAAGAAGCATGCACAGCCTATCTATTAAACAATTGAGAGAACATAGAACAAAATAAATCAACACGCTGCGTGTTTAACATTGTAACAAATAAACCTGGGTTTAAATTCACACTTTCAATAAAAGCTAAATTCCTAAAGACTAGCTTTAATTATGCCCAAAAATGCAGTCTTTCTTAATGTCCCGCTTCTATGCGAGATTATGAGAAGATTTTTCGAGACGTTGGAGGTTCGCCGATGTGGAGCACGTGAGTCGATTCCGTGGACAGAGAACTTCTCTTGATCCGACGCGTCATGGCTCGTGATGAAAAGAAAGTCTCTGATTAAAATACCGTGCACAGCGCTTCAATCAGGAGGAATTCTGGTCGCTCCTAATTGTAAATTAACTGCTTTGGGCTGCAGTTGTACGTAATGAATGAATGAAAAAAACGGTTGTAACTCACTGAGTTTAAAATCGCGCGATCTTAGATTTTTACCGTGGCCAGTGGTAAACAAAGAAATCGCACTAACTCGTGGATCTTGCAAAAAAGAAAGAAAAAGAAAAGATGTCTTATTTGGTTTGCCCGGCGGAGCATCTCTCTTTGTGCGTCCAGACTGCTTGGAATCTGGACACGAGAGAGAAAGAGCAGAAGTGTCGTTCCATTATTTATGTCTTCATAGAGGATGTGATGTTTGTGATCCCGCCCCGGCGTGACGCAGGCCAACGCGGAAGTGGGCTGATGGGAAATGTAGTTTTTAGACGGACTGTGTACTTACAGTAGTGTAGTTCTGGCAGGCCACAAAGTCAAGCTCAGCCTTCAATCCCAGCCCACATCAGCTGTCAGCTCAGCTGATTCCCTTCTACGCATTCTATTGGCAAATCTCTCACAGAGCACCTTATTTAAGCTGCTTCAACCTGCCTATCTTTGCTGCTTCCTCTGTAAGCCACTTTGCAAGTGAGCACCATTTCCATTGGCTGGAGCTCTCGTTTGGCATGTAGCAGTCTTCTGCTCCCAAGATTAATTAATGGCCTGCGTTCAGGCTCCTGGAAATCATGTTAATAAATAGCATTGCAGCTCTAGTCAGAGCTTCCCTTGAGGAACTGTTTGCATTGTTGCGGGGGGAGGAGGAGATCTGCATCGAGCCCCCAGCTGCAGATCTTTTCAGCTCCTCTGCTCCTAGGGAAGCTGCCGAAAACAAAACACTGCCGCACCTCCACGCAGTCCCAGCTCCAGTGCTCTGTTGGCCGAGAGCGCGCAAGTCTCAACCCCAGCAGTACACCTGCAGACATGAATATCTCCTTGTCAGCCTTGTCCAGCATGCAGCGTCACTTGCCACCATGAACTCCAGAATCCAAGCCCTGGAGTCTGGTTGGTTCCTTCTACAAGTTCACATTTCCCGGTAACAGCAGGTTCATTTCATTGAGCTCTACTGGTTTGTTTACATCCTCCATGCCCCCAATTCGCCAGGGGGCAGCTCCCGCGTCGTAGAATGATGACGTCACCACCCAGCTACTCACTTTGGCAACTTCCGTTAACCATGTAAGATAGCTCCCCATAAATATTTTGGGGGCAGGAGAGAGGAAGAAAAAAAAAAAGCCTAATAAATCGATTTATCTGCTCTTCATAATGACGAAGCTCAAAGCATCAATGAATAGTTGATAACTTCAACAAAATAGACCTCATGTTAAAACTATAACGATTTTCCTGGTTATACAGTTATACTTGTGACTGTATAAGACACCTATATAGAAGAAAATCATATTAGTTATCACCCAAATGAAGAGGGGCGAGTCTAGCTCCTCTTGAGGTTTCTTCCTCATGTCGTCTGAGGGAGTTTTTAGATGCCACCGTTGCCACAGGCTTACTCATCAGAAATAAATTATGGATTAAATTAGCTCCAGCCCTGTGATGACCTGGCGACTTGTCCAGGGTGTACCCCGCCTTTCCCCCGTAGTCAGCTGGGATAGGCTCCAGCTTGGCTGCGACCCTGTAGAACAGGATAAAGCGGCTAGAGATAATGAGATGAGATTAAATTAGCTCATGTTTAAAGTCTTTAATTTTCTGTAAAGTTGCTTTGTAACAATGCCTGTTGCTAAAGACACTACACAAACTGACAATTATAGAATTTCGAGGCATCACTTCAGACAGCAACCGGATGCAAGCTTCACTGCCTCTCAAAAAAAAAAAAAAAGAAAAAAAAAAGTGTTTCAGAGAGGTCATGAGAAGTGGAGGAGGCAATAGCAATTTCAAAAGGGAATCAGTTCTATGTTTGGGCATCTTAATTACGCATGCACATCATTCCCCGGGGACGCTTCTTTATATCCAGACTTTTGACCTCTTGAAATCTGTAGAGAACTCCATGATAGGGTGAGCTTGGATACTGGCTGCAGGTCTAAACCCTGGTTCTGGTCTCCTTCTGTTGAGTAAATGGAACAGTATATCATTCTTCTATAATGAAAATTTCTAATGGAGATTCCAGGTTAAGTTGTTCACAGACGCAACCCCTTCCATTGGTGGTGGTGGTGGGGGGCACTCAATAATCAGCGGTTTGCTGATGCATGGTCAAACGAATTGTCATCCTTGTCAGCTGACAGTTTTTCCACTGCTCTAATGGAATCTACTCAATCGTGTAGCTCATCATCTGTGGGGTAAACACTAGTCAAGAAGCAAATCCTGTTTTTGTGACAATAAGGCAGCTATAACATCATTAACAAGGGCCCCTCAGTTCTGTTATTAATAGATTTGCAACATGCCTCACGTGGTCCTCTGCACTAGATAATTTCATCGTTTGAATAGCCCATATTCCAGGCTTGGACAACCATGGCCAATTCTTGTCCTGCTTTGAATTTCAGAATTTCGCTAACTGTGCCCGGAGGCAGTGCCATCTAGCCTGACTTGCCCCATTCATTCAAACTGCACCAAACAAATGCTATTACATAGCTGCTCAGGCTCTCTGTATAAGCTTACTAACTACAGTGCCTTGCAAAAGTATTCACGCCCTTGGCTTTTTACCTATTTTGTGACATTACAACCTGTAATTTAATTTTTCTAATTTGAATTTTATGTAATGAATCTGCACAAAATAGTCCAAGTTGGTGAAGTGAAATGAGAAAAAAATATTTAAAAAAAATTTTAAATAAAAAAAACTGAAAATTGGCGTGTGCATATGCATTTGTATGAAACCCCTAAAAAGTTGTACGCGCGCATATGTATTGCTATGAAACCCCTAAAAAGTTCTGGTGCAACCAATTACCTTCAGAAGTCACATAATTAGTGAAATAAAGTCCACCTGTGTGCAATCCAAGTGTCACATGATCTGTCAGTATATATACATGCCTTTTTTGAAAGGCCCCAGAGGCTGCAACACCACTAAGCAAGAGGCACCACTAACCAAACAACACCATGAAGACTAAGGAGCTCTCCAAACAAGTCAGGGACAAAGTTGTTGAGACATACAATTCAGGGTTGGGTTATTTAAAAAAAATAAAAATAAAAAAATCCAAATCTTTGATGATCCCCCAGAACACCATCAAATCCATCATCATATATCGTATGGGCACTGTGTGAGACGGCTGCCTCTCCAGTAGCTCTGTAGTTTTACCGGGAGAGCAGCTTATTTATCTTTACGGAGACATGGCTAACACACCTTGTACCGGATGCTAACGTGGACCTGCAGGGATTCACTGCTGTGAGGGCCGACAGAGACACTAACACATGCGGGAAAAGCAAAGATGGGGGACTCATCATTTATGTCAACAATCGCTGGTGTAACGCAGGACACATCTCCGTAAAGACAGTTTTATGTTGCCCGGACTTGGAGCTGCTAGCCGTTAGCCTGTGGCCATATTATCTGCCGAGGGAGTTCAGTCACGTGATCACCATCTGTGTTTACATCCCTCCGAAGGCAGATGCAGCCGCTGCATGCGAGAGGATTCACTCTGTCACAGCAAGGCTGCAGACACAGCACCCTGAGGCATTTATCATCATTTCTGGGGACTTTAATCACACTACTTTGGACTCTACTTTGGCTGCTTTTTACCAGGCTGTGGGTTGTCCAACAAGGAAAAACAGGACAACTGACTTACTGTATGCTAATGTGAGGGATGCATACAGAGTCACACCCTTCCCCCCCCCCCCCCCCCACTAGGGAAGTCTGACCACAACCTGGTTCTTCTACAGCCAAAGTACACCCCCCTGGTTCAAAGACAGCCTGCAACAACTAGCTCCATCAGGAGGTGGTCCCCTGAAATGGAAGATGCCCTCAGAGACTGCTATGACATCACGGACTGGGATGTGCTGCTTAGCCCACACTGTGAGGACACAGAGGGGCTGACACACTGTCGGACAGATTACCTCAACTTCTGTGCAGACGTGGTCTCCCCCGCTAAGACTGTACGGTGTTACCCTAATACGAAGCCATGGGTAACACAGGAAGTCAAAGCTGTCCTCAACAGGAAGAAGGCCGCCTTCAGAAGCAAGGATAGGGAGGCGATGAAGCAGCATAGCAGGAGGTGAAACGCTGCATGAGGGAAGCTAAGGACAGCTACAGGAGAAAGGTGGAGCAGAAGCTGAAGGAGAACAGCATGAGGGAGGTCTGGGAAGGTGTGAAAACCAATCACAGGCCACAATACAAAGACCAGAGTCGTTGAGGGGACAGTGGAGAGGGCAAACGAGTTGAATGACTTCAATTGGTTCAACGAGCCCACGTCCCCCCCACCCTCTCCCTCACTGCAGCCATCTCTCCTTCTTCCCTCAACACACCTCCCCCCAGTCATCACAGTAGGCCCCCCCTCCTCCCCCAACTCAACACAGACTCCTCTATGCATTACTGCAGACCAGGTCAGAGGTCAACTGAGGAAGCTTCACCTCAGGAAAGCAGCAGGCCCGGACAAGGTGTGCCCATGACTAGTGAAGACCTGTGCTGCTGAACTGGGTGAACCACTCCAACGCATCTTCAACCTCAGCCTGCAGCTGGGGAGAGTGCCAACCCTCTGGAAGACATCATGTATCGCTCCAGTTCCCAAAAAGAATCGGCCCAGCGAGCTGAACGACTTCCGACCGGTGGCGCTCACTTCACGTCTGATGGACATTGGAGCGGCTCTTCCTCAGCCTCCTCAGACCCCAGGTACAACATGCCCAGTACTGTCTGCAGTTTGCGTACCAGGCAGGTGTTGGTGTGGAAGACACCATCCTCTACCTGCTACACCAAGCCCACTCGCATCTGGATAAGGGAAAATGGCACAGTGAGGATCCTCTTCTTGGACTTCGAGTGCCTTCAACACCATCCAGCTCCTACTGCTTCAGAACAAACTGAACAGGATGACCCTGCCTGGTCACCTGGATCTCCAGCTACCTCACTGACAGGCCGCAGTACATCAGGCTGAAGGACATCACGTCTGACACTGTAATTAGCAGCACTGGAACACTCCAGAGCACGGTGCTGGCCCCTCTTCTCTTCACCCTGTACACTGAGGACTTCTGCTACAACTCAGAGCTGTGTCACATTCAGAAGTTTGCCAATGACACAACCATTGTTGGGTGTATCAGTGACGACAGAGAGGAGGAGTATAGGAGCCTGGTGAGGGACTTTGCTGTGTGGTGCAACAGGAACCATCTGCAGCTCAACACCTCGAAGACCAAGGAGCTGGTCATTGACTTTGGGAGGTCCAGACCAAGGTCATGACCAGTTCTGATCGAGGGAGTCGAGGTGGAGGCTGTGGATTCCTACAAGTACCTCGGGCTGTGGCTGGACAGGACTTGTAACACCAATCGCTTATACAGGAAGGGATAGAGCAGGCTATACTTCCTTAGGAGGCTGCGGTCCTTTAACATCTGCAGGAAACTCCTGTGGATGTTCTATCAGTCTGTGGTCGCCAGTGTCCTGTTTTACACCGTGGTGTGCTGGGGGGGCAGCACATCCAAGGAGGACACATCCAGGCTGGACAAACTGATCAGGTGGGCCGGCTCTGTGGTCGGCATGAAGCTGGACTCTCTGGTGACTGTGGCAGAGAAGAGGTCTATGGACAAACTATTGAACATCATGGACAACGCCAGTCACCCTCTGCACACCATCATCAGCAACCAGAGGAGCCTGTTCAGTGACAGAATGCTCCTTCCCAAGTGTAGGACGAACAGACTCAAAAACTCCTTTGTCCCTCACGCCATCAGACTGTACAACTCCTCTCTGGGGGGGAGGGAGGAGGGGTAACAGGAGGACAGAGGACGGGAAGGAGCAGTAGCCTAGCCTAGCCTAACAATAAGCAATACCGGACAATGTGCAATATAAAGTGCAATAGCTTTCCTGCTCCCCCCCACACACACCCTAACCCCACTTCTCCCTCCTTCCTCTCTTCCCCATATCTTATTCTTTTATATTTGTATATGTAAATACTTGATTTATTTTAATTTATCTAGAAGTATTTCTCTATTTCTTTTCTTTGTTTATCTGTAATGATGCTGCTGGAATCTTAATTTCCCTGAGGAAACCCTCCCAAAGGGATCAATAAAGTTTTATCTAATCTAATCTAATCATCAAATGGAAAGAACGTGGTACCACAACAAACCTGCCAAGAGAGGGCCGCCCACCACAACTCATGGAAAAGCAAGGAGGGCATTAATCAGAGAGGCAGCACAAAAGTAACCCTGAAGAAGCTGCAGAGTTCCACAGCAGAGACTGGAGTATCTGTCCATAGAGATCTTGCAGTCACGTGACCGGAAAGTACACAACCGCCATCGTGTCGGTCAAAAACACCGCTGAATACTGCTGCACTCGTGTACAGAATGGATCAATTTCAACCGACGGACTACACGGCTCATTTTTCTAATGAACAGATAACTAGATATATGTCTAAAATAAACGATCTACAGATTTGTGACCCTTATGGCTTTCCGGACGGAGTTTTCACGACCAGATTTTGAACTGCCAGCGGAATACCCGGACGTGTATGATTACCTCATCAACTTTCCCTCGCTGTTCAGTGGTGAAGCACTGCGTGTTTATAAATCTCTGGACAGTTTTCTTTACAGAAATTCAGGATTTGTCAGCGACTCAGATGTGGCATCTTGTAAACAAGAAAATGATCCTCACTGGATGGGTAAGTCACTTAAGTATTGAGTATAGCACTGACCAGCCGATTATAGAATAAGGTAATTCCAAATCGTCCGTGTTGTTTACATGGATCTGGCGTTGGAGAGGTAGAGGCTTGGCAGTGGAGGTTTGAGTGGCTGTTTTCTGAGCTTAGTCAACAGGCCGGCTCTGCCTGTAGCCTCGCTTTTGCTTCGGCTCCCGGCGTTGCCTCCTTCCCTTTGCTTCCGATAACAATCCACGTAGACCCCGCTGGTCTCGCAATCTGGTCCGGAATGTTTTTTTTTTTCTCGTCCGGAATGTTATGCGATGGAAATCACTACAAACCGTCATTTTCTGCTGGAAACCAATGTCCAGTAAGTCCATACGGTTGTAGTGGATATTGAAGTCCGGTACAGACGAACAACACGCAAAAATACACACAAAAAACAAAAACCGTGCACAGGTAGGGAGAGCTTGTAGCCGCAGCCGTTGTAGTAGAATTGTATATAGTAGGGTTTTCCAGAAGAAAAGGTAGAAGTAAAAGCAGAAGTAGAACCAGAAGTAGAAGTAGAAGGCGGAATATGGCGTTTGACCGACACGATGGCGTCTGTCACAATCTGGATCGGCTGTGACGTCACATGCAAGATCTCTATAGGACCACAATAAGCCATATACTCCACAGAGCTGGGCTTTATGGAAGAGTGGCCAGAAAAAAAGTAATTACTTAAAGATAAAAATAAGAAAGAATGGTTTGAATTTGCCAAAAGGCATGTGGGAGACTCTCCAAATATATGGAGGAAGGTGATCTGGTCAGATGAGACTAAAATTGAACTTTCTGGCCACCAAGGAAAAGGCTATATCTGACGCAAACCCAACACATCACCCCAAGAACACCATTCCCACAGTGAAACATGGTGGTGGCAACATCATGCTGTGAGGATGTTTTTCAGCAGCAGGGACTGGGAAACTGGTCACAATCGAGGGAAAGATGGATGGTGCTAAACACAGGGATATTCTTGAGCAAAACCTGTTTCAGTCTGCCAGTGATTTGAGACTGGGACGGAGATTCACCTTCCAGCAGGACAATGACCCTAAACATACTGCTAAAGCAACACTCGAGTGGTTTAAGGGGAAACATTTAAATGTTTTCGAATGGCCTAGTCAAAGCCCAGACCTCAATCCAATTGAGAATCTGTGGTCAGACTTGAAGATTGCTATTCACCAGAGGAACCCATCCAACTCGAAGGATCTGGAGCAGTTTTGCCTTGAGGAATGGGCAAAAGTCCCAGTGGCTAGATATGGCAAGCTCATAGAGACTTATGCAACACGACTTGCAGCTATAATTGCCGCAAAAGGTGGCTCTACAAAGTACTGACATTAGGGGGGTAAATAGTTATGCACATTGAAGTTTGTTACTTTATCCTATTTGTTTGCTTCACAATATTTAAAAAAAAAATTCACATCTTCAAAAGTTGTAGGCATGTAAATGAAAATGCAAACCCTCAATCCATTTTAATTCTAGATCGAGGCAACAAAACCCAAAAAATGCCAGGGGGAAGAATACTTTTGCAAGGCACTGTATATTACCCCAACAGCAGCCTGTGAAGTTTCAACTCGCCTCACTGTATTTCATCTTGGTTTAACTTGATTCCTACTTAGTAGTTCAGCAAGCTCCTCCTGCTGGCTCTTCCATGAAAGCATGGAAGGCCAGGGAAGTCTGCCTGGTGTGGCTTTTTTTTTCTCCCCTTGGGGTGGTGGGGGTTTGCTGCAGCTTTCCCTGCTTTAGCCTTTCTGTGTAGGCACCTGGTAGGGCAGAGAGGTGTGCTCTCCCTGCTCCAAGGCTTTCTGCACATGGAAGGCAAGGGAGGTCCCAGAATAGAGCCACTCGCCAAATACAACTTGTAAATATTGCAGTGTAAATAAAGTTCCTTAACAAAAGTGGTTCTGACAGAAATCAGGCGTAGTGTAGTTCTGGCAGGCCACGGAGTCAAGCTCAACTCTCAATCCCAGCTATATCAGCTGACTGCAGCTGATCCCAAGCCATCCCACATCAGCTGTCAGCTCAGTGGATTCCTTTCCATGCATTGTATTAGCAAATCTCTCATAGACCACCTTGTTTAAGCTGCTTCAACCTGCCTACCTTTGCTGCTTCCTCTGCAAGCCATTTTGCAACCCACCTCCACCCCAACTCCTCTCCTTTCATGCTGTCTGACTTTAATCAATGTAATTTCTGTATCACTGATGCCAGCTCACAACCCAGTCCAGACCACCACCTTCCATTGCTCTATGGTCCAGTCCTGATGCTCCCATGCTGACTGTAGGCACTTTCCTTGGCGGGAAAGTACCAAGTTTCTTTGGCGGAGAGGATGAGCGCATGAGCACCCTGACCAGTCTGCAGCTACTCAGCCCATACAAGCAGCTGCAATGCACTGTGTATTCTAACACCTTCTATCATAGCCAGCAGAGGTGGACAAAGTACCCAACTTCATTACTTAAGTCAAAGTACAGATCCCACTAGTCAAACCTTACTCTGATACAAGTGAAAGTTGTACAGTCAACTTTTTATTTAAAGTACTGAAGTGCTTGCTTTTAAAAATACTTAAGTATAAATAGTACATTTTCTGTCAACGCATTATATTATTGCCACAATGCTTACAAAACCAAAAATGTCTCTGAAGCAATGGACTGGATTTACGGCCTAACTTGTAGAACCTGTACAATAAACACCTGGTAGAAATATTACAAAATGAAAATAACAGAACTGAAAAAGAGCCACTGTCATTTAAATTTTTTTTTTTAAATTGCAACACTCTTCCCCACCCCCACAAAGCAGCATGGTAGTGTTCTGACCCAGCTCTGGCAGTGTGTGCATACAGGTACGTTAATCAGGAAGACAGTGGAATAGCTATAAATGCAGCTTGCTCAGAAAATGACAATCCAACCTGCTTAAAACCCAGGTCCACACCTTGAGCTTATGGCCCAACAGCAACACTGCTTTAAGCAAGAGAAAAAAAAAGGGGGGGGGGGGGGGGGAGCAAGACCATCATCTGACATCAAAACAAAAAATTCCAACAATTTGTTGTAACTGACTAGTACAATATTGTCCATCTCACAGGTCTCGTGTGTGCGCGCATGTGCAAGTGTAAGTATTCATGTACATATGAATCTGCCTGTGGAATCATGGTGGTTTAACGTTAAGCTAGCTAGTCAGTGAAACTCCACCTGACATCCTAGCAAAGTCTTTTCAAACTCAATCATATTGGGTAGCTAACATTATTAGAAAAAAAAGATTTCTACATTTTATTTGGCAAGATTACGCCAAAACATTTCTGAAAGGACTTCAGACAAGTTAACATTATTCATGTTAGTGCAACTCCATTTTTACATGTTAACAGTGTCCAAGTTAACTGTGTGTTAATGTTAGCTGTGGACAAGGCGATGGCAACTTGGTGGGCAAATCCATAGAAAGTAATTTGACTAACCAGATTGCATAGCTATTGCAATGTTATCGCTAGCTCTAAAAGCACAAACAACTTCACTGCAAGCTTTCTCTTGGAATAAAATATTTACGTACCTCAATATGCTTCCGCACGTTGGATGGCAAGTTTTTGTAGGCTGTGATGTGGTTCGTTTTAGGCAAACGAAACAAACATTTAAAACGAAACGACTCATTCCTTTAAGAAAACTGAAACGGGGTTCTAGGTAAAGTCATGTGTGTGCATTCCCCAGAAGAACCGCCTCCTTCCATTCTGCCATCAACTGATCATGTTAAATAATGCTGTGGAAAAATCATTGAACTTGATTTTATCCAGTCTGTGGATGTGACCCTAGTGATTACTGACAGGCTGTTTCAGTGTCACCTGCGAAAAAACCAATCACATTTTTGAAAAGAAAAAAAAAAAAAAAAAAACAACCCTATCCACTTTCAAAGCCACTTCATAGTAACGAGGGCCTGGATAGAAATGTAGTGGAATGAAAAGTATAATATTTGTCTTTCAAATGTAGTGAAGTCATAAGTCCCCCCCCCAAATGAATACTCAAGTAAATGTACTTCGTTACTGTCCACCTCTGATAGCCAGCATTAACTTTTTCAGGAGTTGTGCAGGTGCTCTTCTGTGGTTCACTGATTGTCCTTCCTTGGACCACTTTCTGATAGATGATAAATCACTGCATACTGCGAACACCCCCATGACCTACAATTCTGGAGATGTGTTGACCCAGTCATCTAACCATTGCATCTGGCCCTTGTAAAAGAGGCTAAGATCCCTAAATCCATGCATTTTTGTTGCTGCCGCCCTCCCTGTTCTAGCCATTCCACACATTCTCCCTGCCTCAAGGCTTTCCACGTAGGCACATGGAAGGGCATGGAGGTCCCATATTCCGACCTTAATTAAGGTCATCTCTGTCGTCATTGATGCCTGCTCTGTACCCTATTGGGGGGGGGGGGGGGGGGTATGGGTGGGGTTTGCTGCGGCTCTCCCTAATTTAGCCTTTCCATGTAGGCATGTGGAAGGGCAGGGAGGTCCCAGAACAGAGCCACCCGTCAAATACAACTTGAAGCAAATATTGCAACATAAATAATGTTCCTTGATGAAAGTGGTTCTGACAGAACTTTCGTAAATCTGGCAGAAAATTTTTGCTTTTAGTAACATTTACACAACTTTACAAAAAGAGTAATAAAGCTCATTGGTTGCACCTTTTTGTCTGATGAAACCCTGACTGCGTCCTCATTATACATCATTTCTGGCCCTTTGAGACTATGATCAAAATGGTGTAAGCTTTAATGCTGGTGTATTGTTTTTACTGATTGAATACCGCCAATGATAAAGTAATGGAAAACGCACACCTGGAACACTTGCTATGATTCAGAAGTGCTGAAGGAACAGGTCAGCCACAAGTGAAATGCACCATTATTTCCTCTTGCACCACATCTCTGACCTGATACTGAGGCTCATGCACAGTGAAAAAACTATGTGGCATCTTTCTGTCCAGTTTTAGATGCAACAGAATCTGAAGTATGCCCGAGATGCTAAACAGCTTATTTTAGGTGAATGTGCTGATTAAGGCAAAGATTATAGAGTCATAAGCTTCCCTTACTTAGCCTCGCAGCTCCAATGCAAAACTAAAGAAGCAATTTTCAGACTCCAAACATCTTTGTCCTGTCTGGTTTGTGGTGTATGAGAACATTGTGCACATTCTGTTTTAGCCAAAGTATCATTTAATTAAAAAAAAAAAAAAATTTCTGGTTCTTGGTGGTAATAATTAAAAAAAAAAAAACCCAAGCAGATTAGATGAGTGTCATATTGTAGTTTAATTGGCAAAAACCCATCTGAAAGTAGGGAGAACATGCTCTCAGATGTGGACAACAGACACACAGTCACAGGGCAACAGTCGGATGGAATACACAAGTGGAAGGCACGTGGAGATCTGGCAGTGCCCAAGCCATGATGTGGTTTAAAGATCAAGCACTTTTAATTCATCACTTTCAAAGCACTTGTTACTGATTTACATTTGTAGATCTTCCACTGACGCTTCAGAAAAGAAGAATTAGGCTGTTGTCCCCTGAGAACTGATTTATTCTAAATGAGCTCAATAAAACACTGAAATCTCTCCTCTCCAGAACACTCCACAGGACTTAAGAGTTCCAGCTGTACTAGTCCAAGGCACTTGTTTCAGCGACTGGATTCAATTCAATGTAACATCAGTCACGATGGAGTTCTGTCCAGCTACGATAATCACTCCCCGTTCTTTTAATACACAATTTTCTGTCTGCATTTGGCGTGTAACAAAATGGTAGAAATAAATCATAATCATCATCATCGTTGTAAAAAAGCCTCATATATATATCTGAAGGCCTGATTTAAGCAGACAAGGATTAGCCAAGCTAAATGTGGGGGAGAAAAGGTCACTTATATGTGGCAGTAAAAAATAAAGGTTTCATTGGGACATGTACACTGTACACAGAGTTAATAGTGATGTATATAAGGATAGATGTGAAATGAGCTACATCAGATCATCAGGAGTGGGTCAGGGAAGTGCAGGAGTGTTTATACGCTCACAGAGAGGAAATGAAGGACCGTCCTCATTGGCTAGCACGGCCTGATGGGATACAGCAGCCATCAGAACTGTTCTGAAAGCAGCTCACACAGCCTCTGGGACACAGTGTCTCGACTAGTCCTCAGTGTAAGCCGGTACATCTGTACAAGAAATGAGACAGGAAGAGGGTCAGGTCAATTATTTTACTGTTAGTAACCTCTCTGAGAGGTTAAAGTCGGGGGGGAGCACCTGATTATTTTTACATGCATGTGCGTTACTGATTTGTGTACCTGTGCTTGCGTGTTGGGCTCTAATCTCAGCAGACAGCCGACTTGTATCGTTTTTGTGTGTACAACACCAGCACCAACAAAATTAGAAGGATTCGGGTCGACTCCATCGAGCAGTGCTGTTCCAAACCCGATAATCTATTCAAAACACACACACAAGCAGTGAAAAATGTCCCCTAGAATAGAGCTATAATGGAGCTCAGTGTTTGTAGATAAAATCAAGAGCACCTGATGCAACAGTGAGAAATTCTGACTTGTTTGTTTGGTCCAATAAACACAGAAGTAAATATAACTGTAGTTGTGCTTTCGCTGATTCTGTAGGTTACCTTCGCCTTGGTGATCTCTGTATCCATGGAATGCTTGGCCTTGAAGATCTTTTGCACCTCCTGCTGAGGACTGCAGGGGAAAGAGAGATACAAGAAACAAATTAGTTTTATTTATTAAATAAATGCCAACAAAAGGGGACAACTACAGTCCATAATGATGAAAATCTTTGTAAGGAAACTATTAGGAGATCTGATTTTAATTAACATCCATTTTATTCAAATTCTACATTATCATTTAAACTGGATGTTCAACATAACACTTATTTACACTAAATTTTTACACCATATTCCGTAGGACTTTTGAATTACGAATTAGAACATAAATAGAAAACTATGGCTAACAGTTTATTTGTAACTTCAATAAGGAAATTTCAGCACTCTCATATACAGAGAAACAGGAATCTTCACACAAATGAGTAAAGAATCGTTTTAAACAGTAGGCATGGAACCACATTGTGTGGTGATAAATCCTGATACAAATTTATGACAATTCGAATTGTAGAAATAAATGTATTGTGATTATCATCAGGCTGCGTAATTTCTTAGTCTTCCCTCATGGTGTTGTTTCACCATAGGTGGAAGTAACACAGCTCTAATGCCATGTAAACACAATAAAACAAATCTAAAATGTGAAAGAGGTGTTGTGATTGTACAAATAGATTTAACAAGAAATTGGAGCTCTCTTTTTACAGACCACTGTAACGCTTCATTTTTAATAAAAGGAATATTTTAGTTAATAGACCATTATATTTTATTCCAACATTTACAAATGAGAGTAAATAATTATTGTTGGTTATTAAGAAAATGAAAAAGGTTTTTATTTATTTAACAAAAGGAGTACATTGACAAAGAATAGGAAAATAAATGTTGCATACATTTTGGTAATAAAAGTTTCTTCATTTAATTTTTTCCCCCAAAATATCATGAATCAAATTGGACTGCGAACTGGGTGAATCGGTACATGCCTGGTAAACACTAACAAGTGGCTGTATTTACAGAAAATCCCATTACACTGCAAATAAACTCAGCCATCCAACTTGTGACATAACTAATATTCACACTCACCTAAACAATAAAATGTCCAGGCTGAATTTTAATAACGCTTTTAACACATTTTCATCTTCCCCTTAGGACCAAGAAGAATGCATTGATACACATCCACAAGATACATCATCATCAAAACTGATGTGCTTTAGAAAGAATCTCAATGTGTGTGGGCTTGTCCATGCTGCTCCATTTATTAATAAAAAGATTAAGAATATCACCACTAACATTTAGCATTCGGGGAGGAGTTTTCTGGTTCAGCCTAGGAGGTTTAGGTCCCGACACACACCCTTACTGGATATAACTTGTAATTCTTCCAATATACAGCAGGCAAACAGAACAAAAGTGAGCGTAACTCAACTGTAATCAATTTCCAGCAATTATTATTACTATTAGACCAAAAAAAAGGGAAGGACATTGGCTAAAAGGTCACATGGCCTCTGCAGAAGAAGTGATAAATGCATCAGAGGTGTGTGATTATAATAACGTCTTTTTGTTAAATTGCTCTTGAAGTCTATAGTAATGGTGAATGCTCACTGTTACAAGAGCATTACTCACGCGCTGAGCTGCTTCCAGCGCTGAAAGAACTCCTGAGACGTCATTTCTGTGGGCTGGAAGAACTTGTTGAGAGTGATAGGAAGTCGAACGGAGATGTTCTGTATACTGCCTCCATACCTGTAAAAGCAGCAGGTGTAGCTTTACAACTCTATACAGTCGGAGAATATCCTCTCCGTCTCCTGTATTCATAGGCTGATAATTGGCCACACAAACTGTAATAAGAGATAAGACGTGGAGCAGGGGGAGAATACCACAGCGTGACGCGTCATGCTCTAACAGAGAGGTTGCAGTGAGGGGTGTGTCGCTCACCACACTGACTTACCAGTATTTAAACAAAACAGAGCCTGTGTGTGTAGTTCATTTACTTAAAACTGAACAATGCAAAAAATTATTGAACATTCAACACTTCT
Organism: Neoarius graeffei; assembly: GCF_027579695.1. Lineage (NCBI taxonomy): Eukaryota > Metazoa > Chordata > Actinopteri > Siluriformes > Ariidae > Neoarius > Neoarius graeffei. The sequence goes on along the minus strand of NC_083583.1, from coordinate 77,071,743 downwards.
GATGCTGCGTTTACACAAGCGGACATTCACCCGACACCATATTCAGTCTATAGTCGAGTCAAAGTGCTCATGCTCACCTGACTGGGTTGAGTAAGATGGCCACGCCACATGGCATTATGGGTAATACTCTTTTCACACCATATGAAAACAAACCAATCACCATCGAGAGGACTGTTCATAATCGACTGCATGTGAAATATTCTTTGGGATGTTAAAGTTTTAGTATGAACACGAAGCAGAAACGAGGTCGACGTGCACACACACACACCTGAAATGTATATTGAGCACTGGAGCATCTATAAAGTCGGCTAAGCACTCGATGTTGAGGACCTGCTGAAGCTGAGCTCCTCCATCTATTACAGGATCAGATGCTTTCGTGTGAACGTTCAGCTGTAAACCAGGGATTAAGGACACAACCGAAGATGAATATCGCCACCTAGTGTATGGCTGTCTCGAGAGTATTTATACTGTGGCAGGAAATTATATTAGTATAAAAGAATACATTAAAACACATCAGAAATTCACTGATTCACTAATATATACAAAATACACATATACTGAATCTTCAGTTCATTCTATTTCATTTGAAGCCTGGTCTGATCAGTGGGATATAACTCATTTTATAAAAGGATATGATTACTGAGGGCATCATGGCACACCACAGAGGCAGAGAAATTCACAAACTGTGTTGAGGTTTTGTTCCCATAGAACACGTACATGCGGCCTGAAATGTCACAGGAATATCATGTTATATCAGACATGTCATCAAGAACACACACAGCGAGCACTGCTGTCTGCAGAGCAACTTGGAAACCTGAGAGATTGGTATCTTGCAGCTTGCATCAGGCATTAACAACCATCGCATGTTAGTACATGCAAGCCTGAGATCATTACGAAGCCACACAACTCTCAGTAAACATTTCTAAAAGAAATATGAAAGACTGTACTCCTGCAGATGTACGCTACATTACTGAAGAAAATCAGTGCTGTACACGTGGATTTGGTTATAAAAGTTCTAATCAAACTCATTACACAAATTATTAACTGATAAAAAATAAATACAAACACTATTGTTCATGTGTGTAAGATATTTAAGGCACACACCCAAGTTCTGTCTGAATTCAGACTTCAGGCCGATCTGCAGCAGCTGGTTCTCATACAGGACACCGTTATTCTTACACACGAACCTGAAACCACACAGACATCTGGCTTTAGACACTGGGTCCACACGGTAGATTACACACCCATAATGAACTCAAAATAGACAATTATTAACACCACACACACACTTTCCTTGTATCAAGTCATCAGCAATTTATAATTTTTTTATAAGAGTGATATAAAAAAACATTTGGAATTGCAAGAGCTACAAAAATTTGGAATTATATGATTTGGAAAAACAGGGAGGAGACAAAAAGGCAGGAACTATTTGGAATTAAAAGATTATCTGAAAGCACAGGACTTCTGAAACGAGAGTTATTTCTCTCTCTCACACACACGCAGTCAGTCTAAAGTTTGGACACACCTAGTTTCTTTATTTTTATTAATTAAAAGTCACTTAATGTCTTAAAGTAATGATGGACATCGTTTCTCTTTACTTGAACGGTTCTTGACATAATATGGATTACTACAGTTGTGAAATAGGGATATTTACTATATTTTTATCATTTACTGTTTGATCTGGGTGGCACGGTGGTGTAGTGGTTAGCGCTGTCGCCTCACAGCAAAAAGGTCCAGGTTCGAGCCCCGTGGCCGGCGAGGGCCTTTCTGTGCGGAGTTTGCATGTTCTCCCCATGTCCGCGTGGGTTTCCTCCGGGTGCTCCGGTTTCCCCCACAGTCCAAAGACATGCAGGTTAGGTTAACTGGTGACTCTAAATTGAGCGTAGGTGTGAATGTGAGTGTGAATGGTTGTCTGTGTCTATGTGTCAGCCCTGTGATGACCTGGCGACTTGTCCAGGGTGAACCCCGCCTTTCACCCGTAGTCAGCTGGGATAGGCTCCAGCTCGCCTGCGACCCTGTAGAACAGGATAAAGCGGCTACAGATAATGAGATGAGACTGTTTGATCTCAAATGCATTAAGGTGGTCAGAAACTTGTCCACTAATTACCTTTTGACAAAACACGCCTGTTAATTGAAAAGTATTTCAGGTGACTACTTCATGAAGCTGGTTAAGATAATGCCAGCTTTTTTTTTTTTTTTAAACCACATAATTCCATATGTTATTTCATAGTTTTGATGTTTTCAGTATTGTTCTACAATACAGAAAAACTTATGAACAAGTACAGGTGTACAAACTTTTGGCTGGCACTGTGTGTTTTTTTATATATCAGTGTTTTCCCCAGAAAAAAATTAAAGCCCTAAATTCTGGCATGACAAAACACAGACAATTGAGTGCCAATGTCGCGAAGCAAAACTAGGGGGGTGTGGGGGCATGCCCCCCCGGAAAATTATTTGAAAATCGATGCTCTCAGGTGCATTTTCAGGGTCTCAGAGGTTTTAGATCCATGATGATTATAGGACAGATTTTACCAGTGCTTCAATGATTTCTGACCTAAATAGTATTAATGTAAACACATTTGAAATTTCACCTTAAAGTTCAACATGCAAGTTAAACTGTTGTGTTATAGATTACTGAGGTCTACGATAGATTTGAAAATCTATGAGGATCCCTTGCACTTAATTATCTATGATCAAGTAATGCTGTAACAAAAATGTGCATGAAAATATGAGCAGTGGTTTGCTCCATCTTACGCAATCCAGTGAAGAGACTCGATCATGACCTCCTGTTGATCACAAAGGGATCTGAACCTAAGAACTGCCACCTTAAAATAAGTTGCTGTATTACTATAACTGTAATGATTTAGAATGTTTCTGATGCAGTTACCGTAATATATGTAGAACTAAGATGCACTGAAAAGAAAAGTCAGGCAACTGCATATTATAAAGTTTAAATTTTGGCACTTTATTAAATGGACTAGATTAAGATTAAAACATATTTAAATGAAAAGAAAACTTAATTCATTTACATTTGCAGAAAGATTATGTGCTTTTAAAGTGCTGATGACACGAACATGACTCTATGCAATTTCTTAAATAAACTATACAACATGGCAAACATTAGATTTCTGTTATAATTACGTGAAAAGAAGCTGTTGTTACGCAAATATCCAACTTTTAATTGCACAGCGCAAGAAAACTGGGTCCGTGGCTCGCGGCCATGCTGTGACGTCAGCGGAAGAACACGCTGCGGTTCACTGGCTGTTCTACTCTGGTTCTACTCAATGGAAATGGCGCATGAAAACGCCGGTGAACTCTCTAGTGCTAGCTCTTCCTCTTCTGGGAGTCTAGAATTGTGTTGATCTCTTCCAAATAGAATCTATGATAGCCTACCCTCTTTACCCTTTGCCTCTCGTTGCTAGGCGGCAGTTACATGAAAGCCGCAAGCTTTCACAAGCAAATACATGACTGATATCACGCCGACTTTATGATTACATTTATGATTATCATGTAGAATCTATAGCTCTACGTACCTTTATCTTATGTCGTTTCACAACACATGTTCTGACAGGAGGACTGTCTTTGGATCCGGCATAGCTACTAGTAGACCCCCTCCGGAATACTGGCAGTGTTGCCAGATTGGGAGGAATCCCGCCCAGTTGGGCGGTTTCAAGTGCATTTTGGTGGGTTTTGAACATATTTTGGGCTGGAAAACTTCAGCAGTATCTGGCAGCACATACTGCTGACGTTTTCCAGCCCAAAACCCACCAAAATGCACTTGAAACCGCTCAACAGGGCGGGAAACCTCCCAATCTGGCAACACTGTGTAGGCACTGCTGATGGTAGTAACACACGTTTGTGCTGAACTGAACACCCAAGAGATTCTTTTAAGCTGGGAAGGGTGTCAAAACAATCCAAATCGAAGAAGTGTTCAGAGCACAGGACGGATGTTGGTGAGGGCTCCCACTTGTCACGAGTGCGCCTGACTTGCTTCACCCACTTCGCATGCAGCTCGGGATCTCTGGGAAACTTGAATAAACTTACCCCATCCTTGTAGGTTTTGGAGCAAAAGCCGGCAACACAACGCAAAGGCATAATAACTATAAATATAAATTTTTTATATATATATATATATATATATATATATATATATATATATATATATATATATAAAAATAATGTATAACAATAATACTAATAATGACAAACTGAACACCTGTCGCATTGACAACAAACTGGTAAGTGAGGAGGAAGGTTCTTTCGCTGATGTCATATAGCTCCTCCTCCTCCTCTTTCGTCTCCTGGGTGCTGCAGCCCCGTCAAATTTGCCCAAATAGCCGCGTTTTTTATCATAACTTGTAAAATAGGCGCCTTCGTGAATTAATATATGGATCATTATATAGTCCGATCCTCTCATAGTCCGTCATCCATGCTGATGTGGATTAATTTGTCCAGCGAGTCTCCTCGCTTATTAAAATCAGTCGGCTTTGCCCGTCTGGTGCGGGACGACATCGGCAGCCAATGAGATCGCTTATAATGAATCGGAAACTTCCAGGATGTTTGACGTTTTCTTTCAATATTTTTATTGGACGGTTTGAACACGCGATCGTGACGTAGCCAACAGATTACAGTTTGTTTACATCATACCACGCAGACATATTACTTTGACAGAATCAACGCAAACACTGGAAAAAAAGAGCGCTTGTTTAACACAAATATCAATCAGTATGTAAATGGATCTGTTATTTGCTCTCCTGTGTATCGAGTTACTTGTGGGTAGGAAATGTAATGTATCGGTATAAATCTAAGCGTATCAGATTTTAACTAAAGCAGCTAAGCGTATCAGCAGGCAGAGCAAGCGGATCGGGCCCGACACGCTAAAACGCTTTGGGGAAAACTATATATATATATATATATATATATATATATATATATATATATATATATATAAAAACAATCGTATGAGAGAAGTGATGAATGTGGGACTGAAGTGCACCTGGAGAGGTTTTCCTCGATGATGGGTGTGGAGGAGCTGAAAGTGGCTGAAGGCAGGTTTTCGGAGAAGACGTCCACCAGCAGGCTGCCCGTGTTGGACGCCACTGGAGGAGTGGCAGAGTTCAGAGTTGTGCTGTTTCCCAAACTCAGAAGATCAGAAGGAGGAGAAGAGTTCACCTGGAAGACATTCCATTTGGTTGTTCAGGTTCACTTATTAATGCAACAAACGTCATGTGATGTAAACAATACAGGCAACATTACCAAAGACAAACCATGCAGCTTATAAACAAAGGGTTTAATGATTGTTAGGGGTCACTTAGGGGTTTTACTGCACGTGTGATACAGAAGACAAAAGTTTTACAGAAAGGTAGTGGTCAGGATTTCTCAAGTAACATCATGGAAGATAAACCACACACACAGCTATATAAAAAAAAAAAAAAAAAAAAAAAAAAAAAATGTTGGACACTGATCAGCCAGCTTTTAAACATCATCTGTTCACCTGAATATGAACAGAAGCATGATTTAATCAGAGGATCCTGGATTCCCCTGTTTCTAAACCATCATGTCTGTTAGGAATCACACACTGAAACCCACACCATGCAGGGACCTGGTAGATAGGAGCAGCAGAAGTGCGAAGTGCACAAGCCTGAAGTGATAAGGGGGAGAGAAGTGTGTTCAGAGTGGAGCACATGGGAACTGGGCGTGGTCTGTTGATTGGGGGTGTGGCTTTAGCCAAAACTTCACAAGTAGGAGGAGGAGGAGAGGGCTGAGGAGGAGGAGGAGAAAGAACAGACGGAGAATGATGCAGAAATGTCGATTTGGAAGAAGTGGACATGAACAGAGATAAAGTATCAGCACAGCTGGAGAAAAGGAAATAAATGAATGACTACTACCGTAAAATACCAAATAATAGCCGAGTTCCAATTAACCGCCGAGTTCCCTTTAACGGCCGGGTGTACGCGTGTGTTGTGACAAATAAAGGCCGGTTCCGAATACTCGCCGGGGTCTAAAAAAAAAAAAAAAAGCGTCCGAACGTTCTATCTAGAATCTTGAGGCCCAGCACTTTTCTGGTTTTCTGGTGTTTAAACGATTTTGCATTGCATAGTTTTCTACCGAAACAATATGAATGAATGAATGAATGAATGAAATTATTTCTATAATACTGTTTACAACATTTTGTTACGTGATAATAAACATGCCATTTCAATGTTATAATCTTGGTCTACCATAATATTTCTTGAGGAATGCAACTCCGTAACTTTTGACAGATGTCTTAGCCAATTACGTTTGACATGGGTGTGTGGGATATCACTTACGTCATCGAATGAGGAATACCCCTTTGGGTATACCCAACGAAAGCCAGCGTGTGTGGTGACATTGAGGACTGCGGGTTTCCAAGGTTGGACTGCTGCTTCTGTTAAACGACCTAAATTGCCGAATGCATGCGTCAAAGCACACACTGAGTTTTATTAAAGACCTTATACCATTTCACTTGCCCTTACCCATTCGGATCTGGAAGACGCTTTACAAAAAAGGTGAGAGCGTTCTAACATGCATTTCAGTCTGCTCGCGGCCAATCTAATCCAAGGGGCCTTTTCAACAAGTAATCTGTCGTGCAAGTTGGGCAGAAGCACGCGTCAGGCAGGCAACATGTAGGCCTACAAGTCAGTAACCTATTCAACTAACTTTCATCCGAACTTTAAGTTTTCTACGGGGTCAAGCCACCGTACCAACTCACTCGGGGAATAGGCTCATATCGGCCAAACAGGGAGACGTCTTGGAGAGAAACGTGACGCAAGATGACAGTATGTAGCCACTGCAGGTCACTTATTTTTCAGCATAAGAAAAAACCCTTTGGTTTGACACTTCGCACCCTAATTATGTTGCTTCAACGTCGCGCCCTCCGTGCAATTTCAGATTGACAGACATCGCGAAGCGCAAAGGGTGGAGGCTGCATGGGTGAGGGTGATAGCAAGTGACCATAACTTTGCAGAGTAATTAAATCACAGTGCTGCGCACAGACAATGGTGTGGTTTCTTGATTATTTTGTAAAGCATGCGCTTAACTAGTCATTAACAGGAAAAGGTGTGTGATTTATCCTTTATCCACCCCGACTGTGCCATGCGAAGATGCATTCTGCGTCTTCAAAATTCCCTGAAGTCGGCACCGTGCTATCTGTAATCTAACTCTAAACAAACTGTAAGTTACACTGGTTAAAAGTAGGCCTATCTGAGAATGATTTTTCCCCGTTTTGAGGTAGATTTTGGGGAAGGTATTTGTGAAGAAGGAATTAATCGCCTGTTCCAAATAGCCGCCTAGTCTCTAATACGCGCCGGGTCTCTTACGTGATTGAGACAAATAATCGCCCAGGCTATTATTTGGTATTTTACGGTATATTAGCCAGATTAATGTTGCAAAATGACTGCACATAAACAACTTATAACATATGGACACTGAAATCATGCAGCGGGGGGGCACCAAAAAAATAAAAATAATAAAACCCAAAACAAAAACAAACAAACAAACAAACAAAGACCCTGATAGAAATAAACACTTCTCTTTCCAACTGATGTTTTCAGCTCCCACTAAAGAGAAAAGGGAGTAGTACAGCAGCTCCGACTAGTGCTGTACTGCTTCTCTCTCAGTTTTGTTCTTGCCACTGCCAGGTTGGAAAAACACATTGTTTTCTCAAAAATTGAATGAAAAATTAAATGTAATGTTTTTTTAAGACAGACTGCATTTACCTGTCCAAGTATCCCCTGTGTGTGGGAGGCACTGCAACAGTACAGCAATTCAACTAGATTTATTTTAAATGTATACTTTATACATATATTTATATGAAAATACTTGTTCATAATATCAGCAATACACTTTAACAAACTGAATAAGTGATAATTACACAGCCAATTTCTAATTAAACAAATTATTCTTTATAGGCTAGTTCAAAAACCGAGCGACCTGGGCTTAGGCAGTTCACTGTGCACTTGGATATTGGATTTGCGAAGTAACAGACCACAGAATGTCAGGATTGGACTTTACATATCGTCCACGCTCATCTTGAACAGAGGCACACCACAGGGGTGTGTCCTCAGCCCCCTCCTCTACTCCCTCTTCACCCATGACTGTTCCCCCAGCCACACCAGTAACACCATTGTCAAATTTGCTGACGATACCACCACAGTGGGAATGATGAATAACAATGAGAGAGCCTACAGGGAGGAGGTTCAGCACTTGATAAAATGGTGTTCAGACAATAACCTGGACTTAAGCATTTCAAAAACTAAGGAAACGATATTGGACTTTAGGAGATTGAGGCACACCGAACACTCTGCCCTCTGCATACACAGTGAGGAGGTGGACAGGGTGGAGACCTTCGAGTTCTTCAGCGTCCACATCTCTGCTGATCTCACCTGGACCACTAACATCTCCCACCAGGTAGGGAAAGCCCAACAGAGGCTTTACTTCCTTAGGAAGTTAAAGCAAGCTCACCTCCCTCACCACTTGCTGATCAACTTTTACTGATCTGTAATTGACAGTCTCCTGACCTACTGTCATACGGTGTGATTTTCCAGCTGCGCCGCGGAGGACCGCAGAGTGCATAATTAATACACCATTACCTCCTCTCAAAGACATTTACACTGGCCAACTATAAAATACAGCTGGCCTTCTTTTGAACGACCACACCCACTCTGGACATCATCTGTTCTCCCTACTGCCCTCTGGAATGAGATACAGACTCAGAGCTGCATCAAACAGACTAAAAAACAGTTTCTACCCTCAAGCTGCTGGATGCACAACCCCACCTCCCCTGCCCCACCTCCACCAGTGAGGGGCAACCAACACCCTCCCCCAAAGAAAATTATATTGTTCTTATGCATCTAATACCCTGTCCACACTAGGGATTTTGTACCGATACGAAACTACTTTTGTACCGCAACACCTGTCCACACTAGCAACTATACCGGTACTGTAGCAGTATAACTGTATCGGTACGAAACCCACAAATGTATGGGTTTCGTACCGGTACAGTATCGGTACTGTAGCGCTTCGCTGCAGTGTGGACAGACGAAGCGGCTCTGTATCGATACAAATATAATGCGCAAGCGCAATGAACCATTCCTACGTCTTCTGGGTTATTCATACAATACGCACGTGCTTTCCAGCTGTAAATGAAACGTCAAAATGGCTCAAAACGACCGTGGAGCTACATGGAGCAAAGAAAGGGGGGAGAAAGGGAGGGGGGAAAGAGGGAGGAAAAAAGGAGGAAGAGGGGAAAGGGAGAGAAAGGGAGGGGAAGAGAAGGAAAGAGGGAGAAAGTGAGGGGGGAAAAAGGGAGATTTGTTTTCTTTGTTTCTTTCTCAACTGCCTCGCGCGTTTTATACGATTCGACTGAATAAATGACCACCAGAAATACAGACTGTACACTGACAACAAAAAGCACACACGTTGTTTCATCCGCCATATTCTCGGAAGGAAGTTACTCGGTAACCACGGAAACATTTCGCGCACGAGCATTTCAACTTCCATGAAAGAAAACCGCAAACATTTCTCGCTAGTGTGGACAGATGCACTAAACTGTACCGGTACACTTTGTATCGATACAGTTATACCACTTTCGTACCGGTATAAGTGTGAACACAGCATATTTTATTCCCTGTTCCTTGCATTTTGCACTGCCAGTACTGAGAGCTGCTAAACTGTGTTTCGTTTTTCTAAAACAATGACAAATTTATCTAATAAACAACTGTTCTAAAAAAAAAAAAAATGATAAAGCATGTATCTGGTTTTGCACACACTCGTGACATGATCCTTGTGCTGTAAATAGACACAAATACATTCACACATGATGCAAGAATGCCATCGAACACAGCCCCATGCTGGTTGGAAAGGTGTAGAAATTTACCAAAAATGATGAAACTGGAGCCATTAGACTCTAAACCTGAAGAACCACCTCACCTTTGCGTTAGTCGTGGTGTGATCGCTGTTCCCATTAATGTTAGCATTGCGCTCTTTTCGGCTTTCGTCCACCTCGGAAACTGTTCCTGACCCCTTCTTCTTTTTCAGCTTAGCCAAGATGGAGGATTCTCGTTCGGGGAAAGGCGGCATCTCCTCCAACACTGTGGCCTTTTACAAAGTTAACAGATTAACTCCAAGCTGATGTTTATTACAGAGAAACCTACACTAGGTTTACCCAGGATTAGTAACTTTACTTGCAAACTTTACATTCTATTCAAGTGAAGTTCACGTAGATAATAAAACATTACCAATTTATTAAAAACTCTGGCCATCAGTCCAACTTTAACTCTATGAGCAGGTATTACTTATTACTCCCTGCGACTTTAAATAAGAAATATGCAGCATGAATTTAATTACAGTTGAAGAGAAAAACACTTCATTTTGATGTGTACCAGTATATCGGTGCTGGCGATGCAGCTGAGGCGCAGGTACTCGACAGCACGCTGCTGCAGCTCCACGTCAGCGTTACGCAGCTGACTGTCTGAACGAAGCACCTCCTGTATGGTGCCCTTCACCTCGGGGAAAAGGTTGATGAACTTGACGTAAGCCGAAAGGAGCAGAGCCCGAGTGGGAACTGAACACAAGTGGAACTTGGAGTGGAGGAGGTTAAACTGAATAAGTGGGCTGAAAGAGGGAGAAAAGGAAAAGGGAGGTTCAAGAAATTAAAGCGTCACCTTTCTTTACTGCACTTACTGCAGTCTATAGAGTGTTTTAAACACCATTTTGGTTTAATATCCAATGTCCCCTGAAGATTAAACTATGAGAACTTGTTTTATTTATTAATTCGACACGAGATGGCTTTTAAACTCGCTATCATTTTCCTTTTTTCCAACCAGTTTGGTCATTGGCTCCTCCAATCACATTATTTCAAGGCATCCCTTAGAAAGAGACTTAAAAGCAACTTGCATCTCATCACTGGATCATCAGTGTACGTACACACACACCCAAATCAATCTTTGAAACTTTATTTTCTCTTCTGATAATTTGCCTGAATGGCCATTGTGATAATATAAATAGATGATAGCTTAAAAATGTCAATAAAATTACAGAGGATATGGATTCATCATGGTAACGTCCTAAAATTTTATTTATTCCTGTTTACTACACCACAACACTGTACTGTTCTGAAACACTGAGGTTTTTGGAAGTTCTTTACAGGACATAAATCCAGCTACGCCAAGTTTACAGATTGTACAAAGCAATAAATAAATAAATAATTGTAGAAATGATATTAAAACTACCTTGATCGCGGGTCTCCGGCAATAAGATTTCCAAACTCGCCCAGAATGTAGCCGCCCACTTTTACCAGGTTTTCATGACAGGCTGGAGCCTGTAGGGCCTGTGGAGGACAAACATGTTAAAGGGCAGCTGCTGGTCAATACACACACACACACACACACACAATTCCAAAAAAGTTGGGACAAAGTACAAATTGTAAATAAAAACGGAATGCAATGATGTGGAAGTTTCAAAATTCCATATTTTATTCAGAATAGAACATAGATGACATATCAAATGTTTAAACTGAGAAAATGTATCATTTAAAGAGAAAAATTAGGTGATTTTAAATTTCATGACAACAACACATCTCAAAAAAGTTGGGACAAGGCCATGTTTCCCACTGTGAGACATCCCCTTTTCTCTTTACAACAGTCTGTAAACGTCTGGGGACTGAGGAGACAAGTTGCTCAAGTTTAGGGATAGGAATGTTAACCCATTCTTGTCTAATGTAGGATTCTAGTTGCTCAACTGTCTTAGGTCTTTTTTTGTCGTATCTTCCGTTTTATGATGCGCCAAATGTTTTCTATGGGTGAAAGATCTGGACTGCAGGCTGGCCAGTTCAGTACCCGGACCCTTCTTCTACGCAGCCATGATGCTGTAATTGATGCAGTATGTGGTTTGGCATTGTCATGTTGGAAAATGCAAGGTCTTCCCTGAAAGAGACGTCGTCTGGATGGGAGCATATGTTGCTCTAGAACCTGGATATACCTTTCAGCATTGATGGTGTCTTTCCAGATGTGTAAGCTGCCCATGCCACACGCACTAATGCAACCCCATACCATCAGAGATGCAGGCTTCTGAACTGAGCGCTGATAACAACTCGGGTCGTCCTTCTCCTCTTTAGTCCGAATGACACGGCGTCCCTGATTTCCATAAAGAACTTCAAATTTTGGTTCGTCTGACCACAGAACAGTTTTCCACTTTGCCACAGTCCATTTTAAATGAGCCTTGGCCCAGAGAAGACGTCTGCGCTTCTGGATCATGTTTAGATATGGCTTCTTCTTTGAACTATAGAGTTTTAGCTGGCAACGGCGGATGGCACGGTGAATTGTGTTCACAGATAATGTTCTCTGGAAATATTCCTGAGCCCATTTTGTGATTTCCAATACAGAAGCATGCCTGTATGTGATGCAGTGCCGTCTAAGGGCCCGAAGATCACGGGCACCCAGTATGGTTTTCCAGCCTTGACCCTTACGCACAGAGATTCTTCCAGATTCTCTGAATCTTTTGATGATATTATGCACTGTAGATGATGATATGTTCAAACTCTTTGCAATTTTACACTGTCGAACTCCTTTCTGATATTGCTCCACTATTTGTCGGCGCAGAATTAGGGGGATTGGTGATCCTCTTCCCATTTTTACTTCTGAGAGCCGCTGCCACTCCAAGATGCTCTTTTTATACCCAGTCATGTTAATGACCTATTGCCAATTGACCTAGTGAGTTGCAATTTGGTCCTCCAGCTGTTCCTTTTTTGTACCTTTAACTTTTCCAGCCTCTTATTGCCCCTGTCCCAACTTTTTTGAGATGTGTTGCTGTCATGAAATTTCAAATGAGCCAATATTTGGCATGAAATTTCAAAATGTCTCACTTCTGACATGTTGTCTATGTTCTATTGTGAATACGATATCAGTTTTTGAGATTTGTAAATTATTGCATTCTGTTTTTATTTACAATTTGTACTTTGCCCCAATTTTTTTGGAATCAGGCACACACACACACATACATACATGCGTGTGTATGTATCTGTGTGTGTGTGTGTGTGTGTGTGTATACACATCTCTCACACACACAAAACCCCAATTCCAAAAAAGTTGGGACGCTGTGTAAACTGTAAATAAAGACAGAATGCGATAATTTACAAAACATGGAAATGCTGTATTTAATTGAAAATAGTACAAAGACAACATATATATTGAAACTGAGAAATTTTATTGTTTTTTGAGAAATGCTCATTTTGAATTTGATGTCAGCAACATCTTTCAGAAAAGTTAGGACAACTTTGTTTACCGCTGTGTTGCATCATCTCTACTTTTAACAACACTCTGTAAACGTTTGGGAACTGAGGACACCAGCTGCTGTAGTTTTGAAAGAGAAATGTCGTCCCATTCTTGCCTGATATACAATTTCAGATGCTCAACAGTTAGGGGTCTCCTTTGTCGTATTTTGCGCTTCATAATGCGCCAAATGTTTTAAAAGGGAGACAGGTCTGGACCGCAGGCAGGCCAGTTTAGCACCTGGACTCTTTTACTACGGCGCCATGTAGTTTTAATATGTGCAGAAAGCGTTTTGGCATTGTCTTGCTGAAAGAAGGAAGGCCTTCCCTGAAAAAGATTTAGTCTGGATGGCAGCATATTGCTCTGAAACGTGTTTATATCATTCAGCATTAATGATGCCTTCCCAGATGTACAAGCTCCCCATGTCATGTGCACTAATGCCCCCTCATGCCATCACAGATGCTGCTTTTGAGCTGTGCACTGATAAGCCGGATGGTCCCTCTCCTCTTTAGCCTGGAGGATGTGGGGTCCATGATTTCTAAAAAGAATTTCTACTTTTGATTCATTAGATATAGTTTTCCACTTCGCCTCAGTCCATCGTAAAAGAGCTTGGGCTCAGAGAAGGTGGCGGGGTTTCTGGATATTGTTTATATCTGGTTTTAACTTGCATTTGTGGATGCAGTAATGAAGTGTTTTCACAGACGATGGTTTTCTGAAGTGTTCCTGAGCCCATACAGTGATTTCCACTACAGACACGTGTCTGCTTTTAATGCAGTGTCTCCTGAGGGCCTGAAGATCACAGGCATCCAGTGTCAGTTTTCAGCCTTGTCTCTTGCATACAGAGATTTCTCCAGATTCTCTCAATCTTTTAATGATATTATGGACCACAGATGATGTGATCCACAAATTCTTTGCAGTTTTACATTGAGGAATGTTATTCTTAAATTGTTGCACTGTTTGCCCATGCAGTCTTTCACAGAGCGGTGAACTCCACCCCATCTTTACTTCTGAGACACTCCGCCTCTCTGGGATGCTTTTTTTATACCCAATCATCTTACTGACCTGTTGCCAATTCACCAAATTACTTTTTTTAGCATTTCACAACTTTTTCAGTCTTTTGTTGCCCCTGTCCCAACTTTTCTGAAACATCTTGCTGACATCAAATTCAAAATGAGCAGAAATTTTTCAAAAAACAATAAAATTTCTCAGTTCCAACATATGTTGTCTTTGTACTATTTTCAATGAAATGTATGGTTCCCATTATTTGCAAATCTTCTCATTCTGTTTTTATTTAGATTTTACACCGTGTCCCAACTTTTTTGGAATTGGGGTTGTATACACACAAAAATAAAAATACACACACACCAGCCCAAAAATATTTTTCAAGCATGTCTTTATCAGACAATAGAGGAGACAGTGTGTGTCTTCGATAACAAACTATCATTAATAAAGAGCAAGGATCAGTGGAGAGAGAGAGAAAAGAAGACCAGCTATAGAATGAAGTGTGATGAGAGAGAAAAGTTATGGCAGACTCATAAGCGTTAAAGCCAGGGGAAGAGTTTCACATATATGGAGCAGTAAACAGTCGAACAAGCACGTCCCCATGGCAGCACAGAGGCGCATGTAAAGAAGAGCCACATGCATGAGAACAGTTAGTCAGGGAGTGTGAGTGATACCTCAAACACGGTTTTCGCAGCGTATCCCTGCACATCGTCTCGGTTGATGACGATCTGAATGACTCGGTACCACACCTCCTCACTTACGTAATCTCCGGCTATGCGGATCAGGTTCAGGATGGTGTCTACGTACCACGTGTAATCCACTGCATACTTTTCTGCCAGGATGGCCACTTTCAACACCTGAGGCAGGTCAGCGGGTTGAGATTTAAAAAAGTGCAACTTTAATTCACTGACGCAGCACAATTTTGACCTTCTGTGGTTTATGCTCCACAAACATACAGAGCTGATGTTCGCTCTGTATGTACCACTGTAAAACTATAGACTCATTTCTGATTACAACCTTAACAACCGTTTTATACAGAGACACACGATGCATGGAAAATCATGTTAATAACATTACAGAGCACTTTACTAACTGAAGAGAGTGTAAAAGAGAGAAGATTAAAGACACACACTTACAATCTCTTCTCTGATCGAGTAATCGGCTGTCTCTAGGTAGCTGAGCATCTCCGCGACAATCTGCTTGGCGTTGCTGCGGTCGCACATGGCATAGAGAAGATCTACAGCACGCTGCCTCACACTCACATCGCGCTCAGTCTGCACACGCACACACACTTTCTTTAGTATATTTGATTGTGCATTAATTAAAACACAGCAGGCATGCAGAAGATTGTAGGAATGAGATATAACGAGGTGCAATTATTAGAGGCTAGTTTATTCACTCTGTTGTCTAGCTACCAGACAGGTCACTTTGTTGTTGTACAATTACAGCAAATAAAAGATAATGAATTTATGATTTGTCCACCTGTGTGTGTTTTAGCTGTTTGACTCAGGTGTGTTAAAAACATCTTGTTTTAAAGGACATGGGACATGGATTTTTTTCTGGGTATAATTATGTATAAAGGACATAAGAAATGCCATCTAAATCACTGCAGGGCGTCAAAAATGTGAAAATCATTACATTATTCAACTTTTTTATACATCAGCGTAAAACAAGGATTCGTTAATGAGCTAGGTGGTCACGTGACCCGTGACGTCACAAAAACTTTCCAAGGAGCCAGCGCTTGGGAATCTAATGTAAACAGGTTACCGAAATGGACACCATCGACAGTGACATTCCCGATGTTTCACAGAGATGTGAAGTTAGACCCTATCAATTCGAACCGATAGCTGGAAATTCACATGAACATGGATCTTGTCTTTACTCTGACGGGTCAGATGATTCTGAGAGTGAGGGTTCATTCAGCCCTCATGAAACTGAAAGCGGTCGGCTGGATAACACTTCCTGGTAAGTTAAAAACAATTCTGCTCAAAGGCTAATGATCTGTTGAAAGAAGTATTATTTTTTTATCATACATTGAAAGTTCATCATAGATCTAGCTAAAGTCCGTTGCAAGCTAGTTTTTTTTTGCTGATATTTTTCGAGATTGATTGAGATACAATGCTTCCAGAGTCTGAGATGAAAACATTCAAAATGGCGAAATGCCATCACACAGCCAACAACACTACGCCGTTTGGCGAAAGAGATGAAAATTAAGAAAAGTTAAACAAACTTACCAACATAACTTAACATTTATTTAAATGTCCATTAATGTTACAGGATTTCTTGACTGTCTCTACAGTTGTAGGAATGTTAGGCCCTGTATATTATGGCGCTATCACTGCCTCCATGAACCCGGCTATACGGCCTCTTAAATTTGGCTTGGCAATTAATATCGCTCAGCACCTGAGTATTAATGTTGAAAGAATCCTCAGTGAAATGGTCCGAACACAGTTTGTGGGAAACAGTAGGTGCAAAGTTTTTCTACGGCAGTAGTGAGCCCACACTTTCCTCAGCTTCGGGTCCTTGGGGAATGCAAAAAAACTTACTCCAGGGCATTTCCCATTGGAATTATTGCAACCATAAGCAGCACAATACACCATGATGTTTAATGTACTTTAAAGACTATAAAAACAATTTTCTTGTCATCCACTTCTCCATTCATCTACCCGCTTGTGCTGTGCCCGAAAGTTTTTGTGGCGCATGATCACATGACAGCGGCTCTTCCGGTTGTAAAATATGCATATCGGAGCTCGAGCAGAAATGCCATATAATCATCACGAATATAACGATTTTGCTGAATTTAATAGATGATTTTGTATTTGTTGATGCAATTAATTCATATTTTTAATGGAAAGAAACTGATATAGCATGCTTTTATGTTTCATGTCCCATGTCCTTTAATGACAGAAAGAGACCATTACAGTACAAGAGTTAAACCGGTATTGTTTTAGTGATCCTCAGCACAGCAGATATTCAGTTCGATACAAAATAAAGGTGTTTACCTTTAGTGCATTGATTACAGTGTCAATATGGGTTTTTACAGCCTCGTGGGAAAACTCTGAGCTCGCAAGTGTGCACATGCTCTCCAGGGCCAGATACCGCAGGTTCGTCTCTCTGTGCTGAAGGAACTGGCCCAACTGATTACAGGCTCGCACCAGCAGGGTCGGCTCACTGAGAGAGAGAGAGAGAGAGATTAAAAGAAATAGGATATAACAGGACACTCATGGCAGTATTGTCTGAGAATGACTAGAGTGGTTCGTCATAGGCTCCGACAGGAAGCCTACAGTGACTCAAATAACCACCCTAAGACGGAGGTGAGCAGAAGAGCATCTCAACATGTCGAACCTTGAGGAGAACAGGAAGCAAAAGCAGATCACATGGGGCTCCACACCAGCACTAATTTAAGCTTGAGTGATGTAGTATTGGAAAAAGTTAAACGCTAGGAGCTAATTGTTGATATGCTGTTCACACTTTCATAACTGTCTATGGTATAAAAAATAAACTAAATATGTTTGCATACTCATGGACCAAGTGATTAGCACCACTGAATGCCCAACGACAAGAGAAGTGCTTTATCTGCGTCGTTTCCACTAGTACCAGTAACTTCATGAAATATTAATTCTGGCTGATTTTACCAAGAAAATGATAAAATCAGAGGAGAGACAGGAAGGAAGCCAGAGAGTGAGAAAGAGCGAGAGGAAGAGATGAAATGAGAGAGAAATTAAAAGGCAAGTGTGTGAGAAGAAAGATGCGTTGCTAGCACTTGAACACTCTCCGTGTCCGAAATCACTCACTTGTTCACTATTCCCTGGTCACTGTATAGGGAATTACTATCTAAAGTCCTTCCTGTGCCATGCAATCGGGCGCATTGAAATGGAGATCGGCGCCGCCCCTTAGCCCTTGGCCTCTCGCCTATAGAGGTTTTCGACCTGACGTCATAGGGTCACGTGATACTGTTTACGCCGCCATTTTGGAGGTCAAACAAAGCCACGCTTATCAGCAAACGCTTGTAATATCCATCTTCTTCATCGCTTACTTTTATCATAGAATGCCTGATACGTGTTGTGCAGTTAGCTGCCACAACAGAAGAGGGGATAAACCTGGATTAACGTTCCATAGGTTCCCGGCCGATCGACAGCGTCGCGAAAAGTGGATTGCGGCGATCAGGCGAGAGAATTGGCAGCCCACCGAACACACGCGTTTGTGTGGCGAACATTCTGTCTCAGGTAACTTTTCCAAAAGTTTAAAGATATCATATGCAGGGGTGATAGCGTTCCGGCGCCGCGCCGGATTTCCGGCGTACCGTGGCTGGGGAAAAAAAAAAAAAAAAAAAAAAATCTAGTTCGCCCATTGTCCTGTGTCATTCTGAGATGCGCAGATAGACAGTAAAGGGAATTCCGAATTCCCTTTACTGTCTATCTGCGCATCTCAGAATGACACAGGACAATGGGCGAACTAGATTTTTTTTTTTCCCCCAGCCACGGTACGCCGGAAATCCGGCGCGGCGCCGGAACGCTATCACCCCTGCATATGCGAGATAAATGACAAATTACACATGTAGCCTAGCACCTAGCCTACACGTAAGCCCTGTTAGGCGGTGTTCAGGCTACCTGGCACCAAGCCCCACTAGTCAGGCTACGATGGTTTTTCTTTATACATCCATGGTTTTATATACGTGAGACGGGGACCACTCGGCCTCCTCAATGGGGCTACCTGGCACCGGGCTTCTTACTAGTGTTCAGGTGGCTTACGTGTAGTCTAGGTTTAACATACACGGTGCCCTCAGGCGAGGCAGAGCCATGTTGTTGGGTGGGTTGTACTTTTTAGATGTGAATATGCAATGGACAAAACTAGAATTCGATACTAGACATTAATTATTATGCGTTTTTCTATATGATTAATGTAACTCTCTCTCAACCTGGACACTTTTTCTAACTGCAATGAATTTACTTTTATTTGGTATCACGTTGAAGTAGACGGTTATGGAATTTTTTTTGCCACAAAACATTGTTGGAAATCTTTGCACATGTCATGGCAACCATTCAAACAATGCATGCTGTGAAAAGGGAAAATACATATTTTTTGACAAATCTTTAAAGTAGGTTCGATAACCCACATGTTGGGCTAGCGGGAGTCGCCATTGTTGTGACCGCCAAAATGGCGCCATCTACTTGTCAACATAGCAACGGTCACGTGGGTCGAAAACCTCTATACAGCTAGGGTTACAGTGGGGGGGCGGGTCCTCTGGTAACCGTGAGAGTTTGACCCCCCCCCCATCTGTATTGCAGCGTGCCTTGCCAGACGGCAGTAGGTACCATTTTTATGATGGTCTTTGGTATGACCTGACTGCGAGTAGAACTCGCAATCTCCCGATCGAGAGGTGGACACGCTAACCACTAGGCTAACTCGCGGTGAATTACTATATAGAGGACTACACAGTGAGCTCATTGATACAATAAAAAAACAAACAAACAAACAAAAAAAAAACAAACCGCTTTCGGACACGAGTCCGTCACACTGGTATTTACTAGCCTGGGCCCGCCCATCCTAAGTGTGACGCAACACGAGGGCCTGTTGCGAGCTTAGTCTGGCAAGGCAAGCTATCTACAGCTCTTCCAAGCTCCCGAAAAATCGGGAGCCAATCAACTTTGAGCATCTCCAATGGCCCTGGGTAGAGGCGTGTTCAAGGCACTGACGTAGTAGAACTGCGACCGGAAGCCACAGATTGTTTACAGAATCTATGCCGGAAGCGCTTCATTCACTAGAAACATTACGAACATGGAGCAGCGGCAAGCCTTTGACACAGCGGTAGATGCTGTATTGAAAGCATTCAGCGGGAAGTTCTCATTGAAAACGGAGCAAAGAGCAGCCCTGGAGGTATTTATTGAAAGGAAGGCCGTTTTCGCCTTGCTCCCGACCGGCTTCGGGAAGAGTTTAATCTACCAGTTAGCCCCGCTGGTAGCCAAATCAATGGGGCTCAGCGAGAATCCTATCATTGTGGTCGTCTCGCCTTTGATCGCGCCATTATCGTCCTCTTCAGCTCCTCCTTCTTCTTCCTGTCACTCAAGCAGTTTCCGTCGCGTCACGTACGTCAGAGGAAAGAGTGATGTGATTGGTTTAAGCTTCGTCACAGCCTTTTCTGGCTTCGACCAGTAGCAAACTGAGGCATTTCAGGGAGGCGGGTCAACCACGCACTTTGGGAAACGGTTGGGCTTAATATCTTTGCCAGACCAAATGCTCGCAGAGCTTTGAAGTCGCGTTAGCCAGACTAGGTATTTACATCATTACTGTCGCACAATTAAAACATATCAGATCAGTCGGCTGATGGGTTTTCAAAATAATAAAATACATGCATGTTTGTGTGATAAATCCATATTATACTGAGCGCATTTCCCACATTCATCAATACACAGCACCTGCAGCTTTCAGTTCTTTTAAATCAAGGCTGAATACTTTCTTTGCCGCTGCGTGACCGCCATGCATGATGGGATATATTGCTTGGTTAGTGACCCTTGCTTGTACACTACTTTTCACGATGCATTGTGGGATACTTTGAGTGCACTATACAGGGTGCTCACTATACATTCAAACAGCACTACAAAATGGCGACCTCACCATATAGTCCACTATATAGTGAGTAGGGAGTGATTTCAGACACAGGATCTGCGTGTGAAGGACAAAGCAGTGACCTGTCGTGATGGATGATGAGACTGATAGCCTCAAACAGCACTGCGTTCTTGGCATTGGAATGCTGCACTTTCTTGGATTTGGGAGGCTCCTGTGCTTTGTTCAGAATCGTCTCCAGGCACTCGGTTAGGCGTCCACGAATCGCTGCATCCTCTGAAACCATATCCAGTCAACATTCACAGAAAATTAATGTATTACTGCATTTAAATGTTGATACTCAACAGCAAAATTTATTCAAGTTCACTTTAATTACAGGCTACAGATGACTCAGTGCTTTAGGCTACGGTTTTAAAGACAGAAATAAAAAAAAGAGTGCTATAAATGTTTGAAATAATAAGTGTGTCCACTATTTAAAACAATTAGATGCTTAAATAAAGGACACTATATTAGAGGAGAGCACCTGGTCTGGGCTCCTGCAAGACTGAATGTAAAGACTCATTAATATTAATTAACACGGGAGCATACTGGACATGGTGCTTGTGCAGTCCTGAGCCTGGCATTTAATTCATGCATTAAATTGAGATTTAATTTACTTCAATTCAATTAATTTTAACAATGGACATCATCCTAAATCAGCTTTATAGATATCCAGATATAGATTTATATTAAGGGCGGCACGGTGGTGTAGTGGTTAGCGCTGTCGCCTCACAGCAAGAAGGTCCTGGGTTCGAGCCCCGTGGCCGGCGAGGGCCTTTCTGTGTGGAGTTTGCATGTTCTCCCCGTGTCCGCGTGGGTTTCCTCCGGGTGCTCCGGTTTCCCCCACAGTCCAAAGACATGCAGGTTAGGTTAACTGGTGACTCTAAATTGAGCGTAGGTGTGAATGTGAGTGTGAATGGTTGTCTGTGTCTATGTGTCAGCCCTGTGATGACCTGGCGACTTGTCCAGGGTGAACCCCGCCTTTCGCCCGTAGTCGGCTGGGATAGGATCCAGCTTGCCTGCGACCCTGTAGAAGGATAAAGCGGCTAGAGATAATGAGATGAGATTTATATTAGAGCCATAATGAGCAAGAACCAGAGACGACGTCACAGTGGCCGTGATTTCATTAACCTGCTTAATGCAAAATTTAAAATTGAGCTAAAAAACGAGTAATGGACAATTTGATAAATCAATATTTCACAAAACTGAAATGGAACCATGTTTTTCGCATTTAAGTCACATGACATGACAAAATGGAAACACTACCTTTCAGAAAAGAGAGTGAGTGAGGAGAAAACCCAGCCTTAAATCACATAGCATCACTTCATAGAAACACAGAACATTCACAATTGTGTTCTGTTGAAATTTTTAAAAATCACCACTTCTATTTTGCGTAAAACTACAATGGAAATCCAGCTACTGACAAACTCGTGCGTTCGTTCATTCATTGGTAAACAGCTTTATCCTGGTCAGGGTCACTGTGGGTTAAGTTACTTCTTTGTTTATAGCTGTGGAAGTTCATGTTTGAGTACAAAACAAAAATAACTGTGGGATTGGCCAGAACTCCTTTAGGAGCTGGTGGGATTGAGGGGGAAAAAAAAACCAAAAACACAGTCTTATGCATACCTCCACCCTTAACCATAAACGTGATGTAAAGCTGATAACTTTCAACTAGTGCCAATTAAAAGCCTTTCTACGTCTGAAACATGACCAGAATAACAATATGGCCTGTTTTCTGTATGGAAGACCAGAACACTGAGGATTAAAGTAGAGGTGTAGCTCCTCACAGTATGGAGCGATACAGAAATGTTTAGAGCAATATGTATTTGTGCACACTATTCTCACCAACCAACCAAACGCATTTAAAAAAAGAAGAGCCATTTCCTGAAACTCTGCTCCTTTGTGGTTATTGCTGGTCGCTGCTGTATGACTGTTCTGCTCTATTTACAGCTTGTGTTCCTTTGTGTCTAACACTTGGACCTGCTGCAGCGCTGCTTAACTGTGTTTAGTGTTTGTGATATTTCCAAAGCTGAGCTACAACACCTCCCTTAAAACCAGCTCCAAGACCGTACTATCTAGTGAACTGGTTATTACATAAAAAGCCCTCATAATGAATCGAGTGAACGTTTTGCTCTAGCGAGTCTTTAATAAACTGGGGTTAATGGATGAGCTGTCTGATTTTCTCCCCTAACATTAGTGTGCAGCACTGATTGCAGGAGCAGAGTACAATCAGAAACCAGTCCAAGAGACGCACCACTTTACCCTTTTGAACCCATTAGCAACAGTGGAACACACAGTTATCCTCATTAGTGGTTAATTAAGCAGTTGTTCAAATGACAACACTGATATCGGAATGTCCTAGTGGTGTGAAGAACAGCACAAAAGCACTTCTGTGAGAAGAGGTTCAGCAGCACAGAATGAAGAATGAGTTCAATGTTGCGAAACTTCCAAGAGACGAGTAAGCTCCTGTTCACACTTATATCATCGCGTCGATAAACAGTCGGTCGTTTACCAGCCTCAACACATTTCATTTAAAATAAATACGTTTATATACAAGTCCCTGTTTATAAACTACAGCTGGAACTAGAAATAATGCACATCTTCTGACCAATCAGATGTGAGAATTCAACCCCTCTGTGTTATAATTGGCTATTAATAGCTTGTGTATACCGTACAACTGAAGAATATTAATGATCTCACAAAGTTCTAATGCAGCAGATGTGTGGTGACTGGATCTGTGCTGTTTGATCAGACTTTAAAGGTCCCATGGCATGAAATTTTCACTTTCTGAGGTTTTTTAACGTTAAAATGAGTTCCTCTGACCTTCTTAAGTCACCCCAGTGGCTAGAAATTTCATAATGTGTAAACCAAACTATGCCCAACATTTGAGAATGGCGCGTCAAAACGGTGCGTTGAGAAGCTCTTCCTTTCACTACGTCAGCAAGGGAGATGATCCCCACGCCCCCCCTCTGGATTCCCACCCACCGTATGGATTGCCCGCCCAGTTGTAGTGAGGAGACCATAGAGGACACAACAACATGGCATCACCTAAGCGAGCGAAACATGGAAATTGCGCTGTACATGGATGTGACAACACAGAAAAGAGTCTGTTTTTACTGCCGACGGGAGAGCCCCTGAAGACGCAGTGGCTTAATTTTATTTACTCCAATAATACGCCGTCGAGTCTACCTAAGACGGTGTATGTTTGTCGGAAGCATTTTCCTGAGGAATGTTTCCACAACTTGGGACAGTACAGGGCAGGTTTTGCACATCAACTGTCACTGAAGCCTGGGTCCGTACCAAGCATCCCTGCCGCATCAGCCACAAACACCCAACAAGTAAGTGTATAACTGTTAAGTCGTTTTGCCGTGTTTTAAAATCGGTGCGTTAGCCTTGCAATGGCTACATTAGCTGTGCGGCTAACCGCTTCCTGCAGTTAACCAGGTACTCTGCGCTACAAAACCAAAAAGCATGCAGCATGCTCTGTTATAATAGCCAATCAAAACAGTTTTTACAAAGACACCCACATTCTTTTTTTTTAAGTCACTCGTTCATTTTATTTGTTTGTTCAGTAAAAACCCAAACATTTGTTGAATTTATTTTATTTCCTCGTGTTGCACCTTAATGACGTCAGCGTGCGGTATTTTTCCCTTCGCGGTTTGTTCCTTCTCTCTCGCCATAGTAAGACACCCACATCCGCTTGTTCTGACCCACCGGAGGTAGCGTCACAGTGCTGTTAGCCAATCAGAGGTAACACGTTTACGTCATGAATATTAATAAGACCCGCCCCCACCCTCTACCCTTCCCCGCCTCCTGCTTCTCATTAGCAAAACGACGCACTGGGAAAAGCGCTGAAATGGGGCTTTCTCCCAGGAGGCTATATCTACATGCCGAGGGTTCATTTCGAGAAAGGCTGCGGATATAACATCCGGAAACCTCCACGAGCCCGTTTAAAGCATCAACAAACCACCATGCCATGGGTCCTTTAATACAGAATGAGCGAATAAGGAACAAACCCTGTTCTGGTTTAAACACTTGGTTTTTTTGTGGAACAATTTCCAGATTTGGAAATAGTGTTACTTCAATCAATATTTTCATATTATAGCAGCTGCTACAAAGACGAATGCAGTTGTTGAGGCTGTACTTGGGGATCATTTGTGGTGATATATTTTACACTCTGCATTGCCTTGATTATGCTTGAGGTTCTTGCCAGAAATTCACCATCACGTCACTATTTTTGTAATGTTTTCAGACGGAATGTTTAAACGCTTATAACGTCACACTCATGCCAACTGATCTTGGCTTTGTGCTAGTTCTGCTTATTTAGCTTATGTCACGACACCAAAGACCAACATTTTCTTGACACACAGTACCTCAGATTCACACAGTGTATAGCTGAGATTCTAGAGGAAGTGTAGTCGAAGAAGTAGAACTCAGCCTTCCTACTACTCCATCACACTGACACACCTGTTGAGACTGAGGCTTCGGGGAAATTAAGCCCCTCTTTTACTAAAGCATGTTGAGAAATTATAAAGAGTTTCATTAAACACACACACCTGGTGGTGGATAACACTGCAGTAGGCGGAGCAGTTTGACCGACAGCCACGGCGCTGCTACAAAGTAATACGTGTAGTCCTGAAGGTCTGTGGATGCTGACGTGACGATCTGAGAAGGAAAGAATGAATAAGTAGAAAAATAATAAAAACTAACAAGAAGGCAGAGTCATCTATATCCCCCGCCCTACATACCAAGTTTCAGGATATTGTCATATTTTTCAAGTTCTGCTACAGGAAACCAACCCGACCTCTTTACACTGACCTCAGCAGCCCATGGCATAAACCCACCGGACCTAGGGCTGTGTGATATGGGAAAAAATGAATATCCCGATACATTTTCTCTATTTCACAATATATCTCGATATATTGAAATCTCCTCTAAAGGACCCCATGAAATCTAACTTTTACTCTACTGTTTTCACTACAATCCCTGCAGATTAAATAACATTCTTGGTTAACTTTACAGGTGGTTTTCAACAACACATTTTAAATGTTCATGTTAGTGATTTAATCACAATTGAATTGAAATAAGACTATTTTTATTCAACAAAGATGTCACACAAACTACAAAAACAATCTTGAAAATTGCAACAAAGGGGCAACACAATACAGAGCTGCTCAGAGCTCAAACCAATAAAGTGCAGCTCAACACTGAGAAAGACATTTAGCCTAAATAAGAAAAGTGCTCTTTCATTAAATTATTTAAAAAAATAGAGCTAGATCTTTGCAGATGACGGGCCAGTTTTTGCCTCTCAGATGTGTATAATTCCGGTATTGCCTTCTCTGTAAAATGTCTGCAACCAGGCAACTCATGTTTGGGATCGAGTGTGTTTAGTAATTTTTGGAAGCCTGGTTTTTCCACTATACTAACTGGGATCATGTCTTCGGCAATGAAGTTAGTGATTGCAGCCGTTATAGCTCTCCATCTCTGACTCGTTTTCTCATATGGGGTGCTTTGGAGAACGAGGCCGCTATGGTCATTTGTTTAGCTTGTGTGTGGGGGGGGGGTGTTAGCTCGTGGGCAAGTAGTTCAGAGTTTAAGAGACTCTTCATACTGTGCCGGGTGAGTTTTCAGGTGATGGAACATATTTGTAGTGCTGCTGCCTTTCGTGATGACAGTTTTTTTGCACACTTTACAAACTGGCATTTGCTGTTCCACGTCCTCCTCGCTATATCAAAAAAAAAAAATGCTGGATGACTGACCCCTTACTAGTTCTTTTAGGAACCAATTCGTCCGCTTCCATTTTTAATTTGTCGCTGAAATTGACAGAGCTTACACGGTAGCCTATGCAACACCAGCGATTGCACGAACTGAGTCAGCGCTGTAAACCGAAACTAGAAAATCTTCCCGCAAGTTCCTTTCAGCACCGAGATGTCACCCGGGATTGGTTGGCGAGTGTGTGACGTTATTGTTTTTTTTTTTTACCCTTAGGCAGCCTCTCACGTTACTGCCTGAGGGACAGGGAGAAACCCACCGGAAAATGTTTTAAACAAACGCAAGTCGGCAATGACCATAAAATACGCGATAGTTACAATATAATAATTTTATGTATCTCACACAGAATTTTTGGAGATATATTGAGTATATTCGATATATCGCACAGCCCTAACCGGACCTTTGGTTCAGGTGAGCTAAATTTCCCACATTTCTTAGTATCAAAAGGCCCATATACATTATCAACACATATTCCAACTTTCAATACCATAACACTCATTTTTCAAGTTCCGCTCCGGAAACAAAACCTACCCCTAAGACTAACCCGAGAGACTAAGTTGTTTCCATGGAAACATGAAAAATTAATTTCTCAAAATTTTTAGTATGAAAAGGCACATCTACATCACCTTGTTAACATGTATACCAAGTTTCAAATCCGTATCATGAATAGTTTTGGATATGCGCTCTGGAAACAAACAATACTCTTAGAAACCAAGTCAAAATCTATTTATGTAAAAATTTGAAAAATACTTTTCAAAAAATCCAAAATAGCAAAAGGCAGCAGTTCACACATTGCTTGATATGTATACAAAGTTTCATGAACATATCTTCAGTAGTTTTAAAGATACGGCCCGGAAACGAAAACGTGACCGGACGGACGGAACCCGTTTCTGTATTAATTTAAAAATCAATCTGATTCAAAAGCACAAGAATCCAAACATCCCAAATCATCCTCCTCGTCCTCCTCCTCCTCCCACACCTAATCTAATACACTAGACAAAATTCTGTTTAGTGCTGACCAGCTGCTTTCTCTGCTCAACACCATGACAAAACAGTTTAACACACCGTGATATGATTTCTTAGATTAAGGAATTAAATTAACAGCTATGATCCACACACAGCAGATGCTTCTCTGTATTTGTCCAGTGTTTATTATGAAACTCAGATGACAATTCATTAATCTTAGTCTAGTAACCAGGACAGCGTGGACACTACAGAACAGACTTTTGGGGAAAATGTCCATGAAAACCGCTTGGCTTTCAAACAATAGACTGCATCCGTTAGGAAGTAAAGGTCATGTTTAACCCTGAAGCAAAAGGAAATGTTCCATCCTTGGGTATTAATGCTGTTTTCAGTTCTACGTTCACTTCATATTTGCTTTAAAGTGTCATTTTGCTTTGTGGACGTGACGGATCAACGATCTCACCCTGCTGAGTCTGGCCACAGCCAGAGACACGGCAGTCTTAAAGTCATCCGGGTTCTTCTGAGCCAGAGTGATGATGAGGCTCGTTGCTGCCGTCACCACTCCCTGGGAAAAGGGCATTAACCTCATTATCAATGTCTGATCTCATCCTTTTATACACACACACACACACACACACACACACACGAGTGCCTGCTGGACAAAATTAAGTAAAACTGTCAAAATGGAAACATGAAAGATGAGAGAGCAGCACTGAGTGGTCTGAACAGATCCCACAAACATTGTGTCGTTATTCACTAACGATGATTTTACTTTCACAACACTGAGTATTTTAAAATCAAACGAAAACGCAAACCTAAGGCACATATTCAGGCAATGTCATATTTGCTGTATTAAAAATGCAGGATATCGCAACACCAGCACACCAAAATCATACAGAATTTTAACCGTGCTTACGATTACAGCCTCGTTAACAACACACAGGAAATGACGGCGATATGAAAATGTCTTTAAAATCTATAAAAACGTAAAGATACCAGGTGCTGGTCATTGAGAAGATGCACCACACGGGACGTCCACTCGCCCATGGGGATCAGATCTGGGGACGTCCGGTTGAGCCGTAACAAACACAGAGCTGCGCTCTGCTTCACACTGTCCATTGTGTCTCTGTAAAATCAAATCAAAACCTCAACACAAGTGTTCACTTACACTCCGTCTTTTAACATATTAACATTTAGCACAGAGAATTTCTCCCTTCTATAAGGAGATGAATTAAACCAGAACATTTTAACTCGCGCTACTTTTTGTTCTTCTCACTGTGACATATCATGAATGTGTTAGATACAGTACAATCTGAACATTAAGCTGATCTCTCACCCTGCCACCAGGATGCGCGGCACCTCTGAAGCGAACGCCTCGGCCATCTCTCTGCTGCCCACGTTGGCGATGCAGTGCAGTGCCAGGTTCATGAAGGTGGGGTTCCTGCTGCTCAGGTCATTCTTTATGGCGTTGTTGATGAGGCGGATCAGATCGCTGTTGCTGTTCACCAGCACTGAGATAAACAGGTAGCCCTGAAACACCCCACAGGGGGAGAAAAACTTCAATCTGCTGTCATGTCAAGTACTTATCCCTAACATGTACAAAATAAAATAATTACTGTACATATTCAACTCTCTTTTTTTTTTTTTTAAAATGACGACAAAGCAGCAATGCAGATTTTATTTATGTCGTAACAGAAGCCGGTTTGAAATGATCCTTGCTGCAGAACCAAAAAGGTCCAGCAGGTGGAGCTGGATCGGATCCAACTCCTCTTATAAGCCCAACCCTAACCTCTCACCCAAAACAACTCAAACACTCTTTTCCCCTTGACTTCTGGTAGGAAGAACGAGATCAGGTCCAACTCCACCCCAAGGACTTTTCTCTCTGCAGTGAGGCGTACAAAATCAAGAGGAGGAAAGGAGTGGCATTTAAGGAGTCATGGGAGATGTGGAATTAACTCGTAATTTCTGACTGGGGAAGCCAAAAATCAAATCTGCAAAGCAATTTGTTTGCACAAAATCTTTAAACCTAGTCTTGCTAACTTGGATAGTCATGCTGCCATTTTTTTCTCCTAAAACTTAGGCCAAGTTTACATTAGACCGTATCTGTCTCGTTTTCTTCGCGGATGCACTGTCCGTTTACATTAAACCGCCTGGAAACGGGAATCCGCCAGGGTCCACGTATTCAATGCAGATCGTGTCAGCTCCGGTGCTGTGTAAACATTGAGAATACGCGGATACGCTGTGCTGAGCTCTAGCTGGCGTCGTCATTGGACAACGTCACTGTGACATCCACCTTCCTGATTCGCTGGCGTTGGTCATGTGACGCGACTGCTGAAAAACGGCGCGGACTTCCGCCTTGTATCACCTTTCATTAAAGAGTATAAAAGTATGAAAATACTGCAAATACTGATGCAAATACTGCCCATTGTGTAGTTATGATTGTCTTTAGGCTTGCCATCCTTCCACTTGCGAGTGGTAAGTGATATGCGCTGGGATCACACACACAGCGACTCAGTCCCGAATCACAGCTTGTGCACTTCACTCGCGCGCTCTGTGAGCTGCGCAGGGCCGGAGTGCACACCCTCCAGAGGGCACTCGCTGTTCAGGGCGGAGTGATTTGGAGCGCAGGATGCCTGCGGAGCCGAGCGTATCCGTGTATTGGTGTTGCTGTGTGCACACTAATCGTTTTAAAAACGTTAATCTGATGATCCGCTGATACGGTCTAATGTAAACCCCACCTTACTGAAAAAGCAACCATGAGATTAACAGGTAATTACTTCCTCAAAGCTGTACATCCATCCAAAACTGCCTACTACAGTAATAAACAGTGCGTCGCTACACCTACAGGGCTTGGCTATATCCACGCTATACAATTGCATTTTGTGTACACGCTAATTTAAACACCACATCTGAAAATCTGCAGGTCGTCCTCCTAGAGCACTTACAATCTGTTTCTCAGTGTACTTGTTGGAGCTGAGAAGGTTCACCGCCTCCATGTGGCCGAAGTCAATGTCATGCCCCAACAGGAAAATAAACAGCAGCTTGCACACATATTTCTTCTTACTGTAGCCATCCAAAGCTTTATCTCCTAAACACAGGCAGAAAACATCTGGATGTTAACATCTGTGCTAAACCCGATGTCAAGTTCACTTGCTGTCCAGGTATTTGAAGACAGACAGACACACACCACTGAGAACATACCTTTAAACTTGGAGCGAATGTTGGCTAACTCTTTATTTATTCTCTTGATCTCTGCCTCCTTACTTTTACCTGTAAATACAGAAAGACGGAGACAACGATATCCCATATTATTACAACACATCTGGCACATGGCACGCCACATGTCAAAGCAAGCACAATAATTACACTTTGTAGCTTGTAGATACAAACCCATCTGTCTAGGGTTACAGATCAGAAGGTTTTGGGTTTAAGCCCCAGTACCACCAGTATGGCCCTTAACCCTCCCTGCTGTATCACACCTGACATTTTGTTCTGAAAGAACACAACTGTATAGAACGCCTTCATATGCTCTACCATTAACGATCGTCGTCTTGCTCAAGACCAAGTTTTGTAACTTTCTGACTGAAGTCTTGAGGAGTTTCTTCCACCACAACATGATGCTACCACCCCCATGCTTCACAGTAAGGATGATGTTCTTCAGATGAAAAACCTCACTTTTTTCCTCCGTACGTAGCGCTGATCATTACGGCCTTACAGTTACATTTTTATTTCATCTGACCAGAGAAGACTCCTCCACACTTCAGTCTCTTATTTTTTTTTATGCCGGTCTTGAAGTAAGAGCTTCTTCCTTACACAGCAGTCTTTCAGGCTTTGGTGATGTGACTCTCTTAGTGGTGGATGTTCATACTTTGGTACCTGATGCCTCCAGTTCCTTCACAAGTTCCTTTGTTGTTGTCTTGGACCGAAGGAAATTCCCAATCAAGCACCTCTAAAAGTTGCTACTTCAATTTGTGAAATCTTCCAGATTGTTTAAAAAGTATTCCAGATCCATATAGTGAATTAAAGTTGAAATAAACCTGTCTCTATTGACTCTTTTGAAGGAGACGCTCTAACTTACCAGAAGAAATATTCAGTAACATGAAGTGTGTGGAGTCTGAACATCTTTAGCCTCAGTGTGTAAATGTTTGACTTCAACTGTACAACAGACTAACAAGTTTCTGGAAACATGAATGTTCAAAAATTTAATAAAAGCATCTCAACTTTCCCCCCCCAGTCTATGGCAATCTTCAGTTCCTGTTTTACTTTGTTTTGCAATCGTATCACTTTAGTTCCTTGATTTCGGAGCCTTTAATGTAAAATTGTGTGCTGTTTTTATATTTATTGCACTCAGGGACACAGAAAGGTGTTTTACAGTGAAGCTGCTGGAATTTTACACACACCGGAATGATGGTTAAAATAATTAGAGGCTATACGATTCTTTTATTCATTATATTATAAATTACAGTTGGATTTAAGTGGAAGTCTACAGAAAATAAATAATATAAACTGTGAAGATGTTACTTGTGTCTAACACTACGTTCAGACTGCAACCTGAAACGACCCATATCCGATTTGTTGTGAAATCCGATTTTTTTGTTAGGCCGTTCACATTACCAATTATATGAGACTTGTATGCGATCTCCAGTATGAACGGAAAACGACCCAAAAGTGTCCCGCATGCGCAAATTGACATGTAATAAGCACATCTACCTAATACATAAACAAAAAAAAAAAGCGCACTCTTCAAGTTTAATGATTTATTTTTTTGTTTGTTTGTTTGTTTAATTATCTGGTTAGTGTTAAAGTGTGAGGTCTCGTGTGTGGTTTCTGAATTGAAATGAAAACGTGTAGCCTGGTAACGAGGGTTGACTCCTAAATGTCTCTCTAATTTCTATATAAGTGCACTACATGTTACTAGGAAGTAATGGATTTTTAAACTCTATATAGTGCACTCGAGCTTCAGTAGGCAGTCATTTGGGATACGGCCGCTGTATTACCAAACTCTTAATTCACGCTTAATAATTTGCACATATTTATTTTGTCATATTAATAAACCTTTTCCACATTTTTATAAATATTTAGATTGTTTATAGCCAGCTGAATTCTGCAACTTCTCTCAGCGCTGGCTCAAGCTGCAGAAACACTAGTGCAGTTTGCGATGGAGATGAGGCGAGACCTGGCGATGTGGTACAGGATGGTTTAAGTTATAAATCAGTTATAGAAACTGTTTTATTTAATCAGGCTAACAGATCAACATCCAGGTCCCTACCAAATCCACCATTAGCTTGATCAATTCTATAAAAGTCTATTTAAATTCTGAAAACTGTACAAATGTTGTTGTTTTCCACCAAAGAGGCGGGATTAGCCAACGCAGAATAGTGACGTTTGTCTCTTGTTGATGACGTGTAGGTCGCATGAATGCGACCTGTCCGGTCAGACTGCAGTCGCATGTGAAAATATCGGATATGCATCGGATTTAGGACCACATATCCAAGCGGCCTGGGTCGCATGTGAAAAAATCGGATCTGTGTCGTTCAGATTGTCAATAACAAATCGGATACAGGTCGCATATGGGCAAAAAAAATCGGATATGGGTCGTTTCAGGGTGCAGTCTGAACGTAGTCTATGTTATCGGTTTTAGTTCAAACAGAGACTCGCAGATTTGCTCTGCATGAACATAACATGATTCGCATTAACACCACATCTTTACTGTTGGTAGTGTTAACTGATTAAAAATATCCCACTCTGAAGGAGTTGGAGCTTTATAATTAATAAGAATTTATTTTGCATTTTACGTTTAAGCATCTTTCATCTTGGTCTATTTTCACTTAAATTACTGTGTGACTAATTGCACTAGCTTCATTTCATCAAGAGTGATGCAGCGGCGCTTTAGTGTCCAGCTCAACCACAAACGATTTCAACTTCCACAAAAAGCCCTTTTTTTTTTTTTAAAAAGGAGTTAAAACCTGACTGATTAGTGCTCATGTTTAAGATATTCACTGAATATTTGTCTACTATTAAAAGGTGCAATAGTCCAATTTTTTTTAATTCTGTACATTTGTCCAAATAATCTGCAAGGACATAAACATGATTAAAAAGAAAGAAACACTGGATTAAGTCATGGCCTTATTAAGTGCAAACTGGCTGAGAAAACACGTTTAGGACTTCCAGTCTGGAACGTGCGAGTCTCAGTCAAATCCGTCGATCCTGGAGCAGAGCTTCATGAACCACTCAACCGTCAAACCCAGCTCACTGTCCGAGACCTGACCTTACCTGCTGGAGGTCTGAACATCGTGTTCAGGGGATCACCGCTGCACAGAAACACTAACTTCTCACAGGGATTAATAATAAATACACAATTTTAACATGTTCAAGGTTTAGGAGACGTATTAATGACTGTTACAACAAACACGAATAAGGTTTTTTCCCCCAGAATTTATGAATTATTTATTTATAATTAAAAAAAAAAAATTCCAGTGATGATTTTTTTGCCCCACATACTATGATTCATTCAGGAAGCCATGAAGCTGTACAGAAACGTGTTTGGGTTTGTGCTTCTGGACTGAGAATAAACAAACAAACAAACAAACAGATGTTTTCTTTCCCATACCAGAGCAGAGAGTGAGGTGAATGGAGTGAGAGCCACACCTATCACAACCGCTCCACTACACTACAAACCTCACAGCAGCACCTCAAACACGCCTTTTATCCGCACTTACAGTGGTGTTGGTGTTGTTTACAAGTGACAACAATAAACAAACATCAGCTAGGCGTTAAAATAGGAATAATTTGATGATAAACGTGGCTTGTTTTGGTCTGAAACGGTTTTACAGGAGAACTTAAATCACAGTTTAATGCTTAAAAACCATGGTTTGATTCCTTCTCGAGGTTTCATGTGTGTTATGATTATTTTTATATATAAAGTGAACTAGCTAGCACTCACGCTAACGCCAAGTTCACTTTGTTTAGCTGCTGAGGCTGAAACTCGGCGTTAGCATGTTAGCACTTACAGTTCCGGATATCAGAGATGAAAACGGCGAGACCTCGCATCCCGTCTCCTTTAGAAACCGCTGGCATGTTTCTTAATTACTGTTTATCTCAGAGTCTGTTTTCGAAAACAAGCAGGACGGTGAAGCTGAGCTGGGGCCGCCGATGTTCTTCTTCTGCTTCTTTTTCTTCTTCTTCTGCATTTCCGGTGTCACGCCGAGATCTCGTTGCTCGCGCAGTCCGCGGCCTCTAGGGGCCGCTGTTACACCACAGTACATGACGGGAAACACAACATACAATACCATACGGGTTCCCATAGGGCTTCCCATAGGGGTTCCCATAGGGGTTCCCACGCTTCCCATAGGGCTACCCACAGGGGTTCCCATAGGGGTTCCCATAGGGGTTCCCACAGGGCTTCCCACAGGGGTTCCCACAGGGGTTCCCATAGGGCTTCCGACAGGGCTTCCCACAGGGCTTCCCATAGGGCTTCCCACAGGGGTTCCCATAGGGCTTCCCATAGGGGTTCCCACAGGGGTTCCCATAGGGCTTCCCACAGGGGTTCCCATAGGGCTTCCCATAGGGGTTCCCACAGGGGTTCCCATAGGGCTTCCCACAGGGCTTCCCATAGGGCTTCCCATAGGGGTTCCCACAGGGCTTCCCATAGGGCTTCCCACAGGGGTTCCCATAGGGCTTCCCACAGGGCTTCCCACAGGGGTTCCCACAGGGCTTCCCATAGGGGTTCCCACAGGGCTTCCCACAGGGGTTCCCATAGGGGTTCTCATAGGAGTTCCCACAGGGCTTCCCACAGGGGTTCCCATAGGGCTTCCGACAGGGGTTCTCATAGGGCTTCCGACAGGGGTTCTCATAGGACTTCCCACAGGGCTTCACATAGGGCTTCCCACAGGGGTTCCCATAGGGGTTCCCACAGGGGTTCCCATAGGGATTCCCACAGGGCTTCCCATAGGGCTTCCCATAGGGGTTCCCACAGGGGTTCTCATAGGAGTTCCCATAGGGCTTCCCACAGGGGTTCCCATAGGGCTTCCCACAGGGGTTTATGGGGCAAATTTCTGAGACTCCAAGCCTTAACAGTGCTGCTACTTACTCACTTATTCCAGGATCTATAATCTACAACGACTGTAACATTTAAACAAATCAGTATCACACATATGTGTAACTACAAACCAAAGGAATATTCTGTGCACTGACTTGAGATGCAGTTCACGACAACAATCACAACAACAGCAGAAACTTTTAAGAGATGCAGAGAGTGTTGTATTGTTATAGGAAATTAATCAACGCCGGTGTGGTGTGATAGGACATAACATGACATAAACAGAGGAGTCTGGTTTATGCCTGACTCATGGCTTTGCGTATGCATGCAGAAGCAGTGAGATTATTGTTCACACACTCGCTGTGTATCTTATGTACATCCTGATGATTTCAAAATGACATCGACAGCACATCTGAGCCAAAACATCCCTGTCCATCGGGTTTCAAAGTCAAACTGTAAAATGTTCAGTGACTTTTCACACGACGTTGATAAGCTCTGTGTCTCTTAAACACTTCTGCTGTTGTCCTGATTGTTGTCATGACCTGCATCTCAAATCGAAAACTCTGGCCTTACACTGAAAACCCGGGATACAAAGCTGATCTTTTGGTAGACGTGAAGGTGACATAAGGTTTTTGAAATTTACACATTACCTGTAATTCAGAAAACCGTTAAGTGTTAGTACTCAATAACTGTCTAAAATTTTACAACCCCAAATCAGAAAAAGTTGGGACGATAGGATGAATTTAAAATTGACACTGAAAACAATGATCTGAAATGCTCTTTGATCTGTATTGCACTCAAAACAATCCAACAGCACATTTGATGTTTTACCTTCATGAATTTTATTGTTTTCTCAAAATAAACACTTCACATTTCAATTTTGATTCTTGCAACACATTTCAAAATAAGTTGGGACACTATAGCATTTACCACTTTATAATGTTTCCATTCCTTCTCACAACACTTAAAAGATATTTATGAATGGAAGACACCAAGTGATGAAGTGTTTCAGGTATTATTTTTGTCCTGTTCTTCCTGCAAACAGGTCTTAAGGTCTGGAACAGTACAGGGTCGCCACTGTCATATTTTTCATTTCTAAATTCTCCACACATTCTCTATTGAGGACAGGGACACACACTCTCTTCTTCCATAGCCATGCCTTTGTAATATGTGCAGAATATGGTATTGCATTGGGGTAGGTCCATGCCAAATGACCAGATGGTGGTTGCAGCACCAGATTCATTTTCTTTGTGAGAGCTTATGGTAATAGGTACTGGTGAAATATGAACTAATAAAAAAAATTTCAGGGCCCTATTGTGTGTATTTAATGACCTAGGTCATTTTGAAAATTACTGAAATTAGACCGGAATGTACCCCTTAAATCCTCGCCAGGGATTTTTGGGGTTTTAAATGAATTTTTCTCAGCTTCTAGGCTGCACAGAGGTTTGAAATTTGGTAAATTAACTCTCTACCTGTTGCTAATCTGGAAGGAAAACATAGAGCCCTCTATCTAGAAAATCCTGGCCATAGGTACTTCCTAAAAATGCTAAAAATGAAGAAAAACGCACTCGTGAGTGGGGTTTAGGGCCCTAAAAATACTAAAAAACAAATGTATTCATCTCCTATCACAACCTGGTCTTATTATAAACCAGACTGCGTGGTCACGTATATAATGGGAGCTCTCTAGATAGAGTATTTACAAAAATATGGCAGATTCAGTTACATACCCCACAAAAAGTATCATGTCTTTAAGACCCTGAATGGAAATGAAGCACAGGTAGCACAGGTCTGCAACTTGGTAAATAGTTTCATTAATTCAATCACTGCAAACATGTGAAGTGTCATCTTCTTGTTATTTGTGCATCATTCTCTTTTTTCAATCCCAAATCATCCATTTTTAATGCCCTCAAATTTGTTGTTTTTGCTGTTACATGTACTCTACAGTTCACAAATAACTATATACTTGACCATGAAAAAGTAATTTAAGATCACAGATGCAGCACTCTCCTTTTCATATGTTTGTCTTGACTGATATTGGGTGTATTTTCTGCTTACAGTTGCATTTCTGACAGAGACTATATCAGTATTTATAATTTTTCATAGATCATGTATACACCAGTATTTTAAAATACATGTATATAATTTATATGACTTTTTCTTTGGTGATATTTCCTTTCTGTTTTCAGATCTGAGTGATCTTTAACATTGCTCCTGTTCAAAGATCCAAACTTGCAGTCTCGAGTGTAGATAGTACTTGTAACAAACGTTTGGTGCTGGAACTCTATAAATAGAACTAATGGCTAGTTCCCTAATAATATAGACCAAAATGTGTTTGGTCCCTGCACCAGGAGGGCACGACAGTATAAGCTTAGCCCTCAAAGTAAAGCAAAAATTGTGTAAGCATTTGCAGAATTCAATGCTAATAACCTTTAATAACATCTGAGACTTCCTCATACAGAAAATACTAAATCCTTGATTGATCACTAATTAGAATCTATATTAAAAATGACTCATCTAAATATACAAACAACAAATTCAAGGGCATTAAAATGAATGATTTGGGATTGAAAAAAGAGAATGATGTACAAATAAGATGACACTTCACATGTTTGTAGTGACTGAATTAATGAAACAGTACTATATTTACCAAGTTGTAGACCTGTGCTACCTGTGCTTCATTTCCATTCAGGGTCTTAAAGACATGATACTTTTTGTGGGGTATGTAATTAAATCTGCTACATTTCTGTAAATACTTGATCTAGAGAGCTCCCATTATACAAGTGACCAGGCAATCTGGTTTATAATAAGACCAGGTAGTGATGGGAGATGAATGCATTTGTTTTTTAGTATTTTTAGGGCCCTAAACCCCACTCGCAAGTGCGTTTTTCTTAATTTTTAGCATTTTTAGGAAGTACCTATGGCCAGGATTTTCTAGCTAGATGGCTCTATGTTTTCCTACCAGATAAGCAACATGTAGAGAGTTATTTATTTGTTATTTATTTTTATTACCAAATTTCAAACCTCTATGTAGCCTAGAAGCTGAGAAAAATGCATTTAAAATCTCAAAAATCCCTGGCGAGGATTTAGGGGGTATATTCTAGTCTAATTTAGCAATTTTTCAAAATGGCACAAATAAAAAACCTCTGGGTTTAGAAAGCTGAAATTTTG
This sequence comes from Neoarius graeffei, assembly GCF_027579695.1. Classification (NCBI taxonomy): domain Eukaryota; kingdom Metazoa; phylum Chordata; class Actinopteri; order Siluriformes; family Ariidae; genus Neoarius; species Neoarius graeffei. The sequence goes on along the minus strand of NC_083583.1, from coordinate 77,032,911 downwards.
AAAACTAATTTAGAGTTGCATACATTTATCAGTAACTTCCACCATTAAAATAAAAATATTGATGCTAACAATTTTCTATATATTGGGTCTTTTTGGCTTGGACTTACCCATTGTCTTGTTGAAATCTCCCTGGAAAAGATGTAATCTTGAAGGCAACAGATGTTGCCCCAAAATCTGTGTACTTTTCTGCATTAATGCTCCATCACAGAAGTGTAAGTTACCTTTGGCAAGGGCACTGACACAACCCCATACCGTGACACACCCTGGCTTTTGGACTTGTTCCTGGTAACAGTCCGGATGGTCCTTTTTCTTTTTGGTCTGGAGCACATAGCGTCCATTTCTTACTAAAAAGACCTGGAATACTGATTCGTCTGACCACAATACATGTTTCCACTGTGTGATGGTCCATCCCAGATAAGTCCACAGCACTTCTGGACACAGTTAACATAAGGCTTCCTTTTTGTACAGTAAAGTTTTAACTGCCATTTGTGGCTGTAACTCTGTATTGTAGCTTGAAAAAGGTTTGCCAAAGTAATCCCGAGCCCATGTGGTTCTATCAGCTATAGATGAATGACAGTTCTTGATGCAGTGCCATCTGAGGGATCGGAGATCACAAGTGTTCAGCTTCGGCTCGAGCCCTTTACCCTTAACACCCAAATTCCTCCAGATTCCTTCATTCATCTCATCTCATTATCTCTAGCCGCTTTATCCTTCTACAGGGTCGCAGGCAAGCTGGAGCCTATCCCAGCTGACTACGGGCGAAAGGCGGGGTTCACCCTGGACAAGTCGCCAGGCCATCACAGGGCTGACACATAGACACAGACAACCATTCACACTCACATTCACACCTACGCTCAATTTAGAGTCACCAGTTAACCTAACCTGCATGTTTTTGGACTGTGGGGGAAACCGGAGCACCCGGAGGAAACCCACGTGGACACGGGGAGAACATGCAAACTCCGCACAGAAAGGCCCTCGCCGGCCATGGGGCTCGAACCCAGGACCTTCTTGCTGTGAGGCGACAGCGCTAACCACTACACCACCGTGCCGCCCCTCCAGATTCCTTGACTCATTTAATTATATTATGCACCGTAGAGGGTGAAATATTCAAATCCCTTCCTATCTTTCTTTAAGGAACATTGTTTTTAAACTTTTCAGTAATTTTCTCATGCATTTGATGACAACCTGGAGATCCTCAATCCATCTTTACTCCTCAAAGACTAGGCCTTTCCTGGATACTGATTTGGTACCAAATCATGATTAGTCAAGTTAAGTCAAGTCAAGTTTATTTGTATAGTGCTTTTACAACAGACATTGCCACAAAGCAACTTTACAGAATTGTAATGACTTTAAACATGAGCTAATTTTATCCCCAGTGAGCAAGCCTGTGGCGACAGTGGCAAGGAAAAACTCCCTCAGACGACATTAGGAAGAAACCTCGAGAGGAGCCAGACTCAAAAGGGAACCCATCCTCATTTGGGTGATAACAGACAATGTGATAACATTTTTAACATGAAGTCTATTTCATTGATGCTAAATTGACGGAAACTTGAATGCAAAACTGTTCATGACAACTGCAGTCCTAAAGTTAACAAGTCAGCTGTAGTCCTCAGCCATAAAAGCATTACTATAAGTGTCCAGAGCATCTTCCAAGTGTGACTCTCAACTGTCTATATGGGGCCGTCCTCCACAGGAGCGATGTGATGAGACTCAAACCAGATGTAGGGCATCAGGATGAATCAGGAAGGTCTGAGGAGCAGAAGAGGTCAGCATCTCAATCTTAGGATTACATTCACCTGTTGACATCACCCATTTCAAATCACATTATTTAAATTGTTTTATGTCATTACTAGCCCTAAATTACACCGTCCCAACTTTTTTTGGAATGTGTTGCAGGTCTGAAATGCAGGAATGGATGCATATTAACAAATGAAATGAAGTTCACCAACAAAACATGAAATACCTTGGGTTCATTCTGTCTGGAATGAAATACAAGTCAAAGTATATTTGGAAATCACTGCTTTCTTTTTTATTTGCATTTTCCATACTGTTAGAGCCATTTTATGTTTAACTGAAAATTCATATTTGCATTGTAAGAGATGTAAAATAGATTGCATATATGTACAATTAGAATTAATATTTCCATTAATACAACCCCGATTCCAAAAAAGTTGGGACAAAGTACAAATTGTAAATAAAAACAGAATGCAATAATTTACAAATCTCAAAAACTGATATTGTATTCACAATAGAACATAGACAACATATCAAATGTCGAAAGTGAGACATTTTGAAATTACATGCCAAATATTGGCTCATTTGAAATTTCATGACAGCAACACATCTCAAAAAAGTTGGGACAGGGGCAATAAGAGGCTGGAAAAGTTAAAGGTACAAAAAAGAAACAGCTGGAGGACCAAATTGCAACTCATTAGGTCAATTGGCAATAGGTCATTAACATGACTGGGTATAAAAAGAGCATCTTGGAGTGGCAGCGGCTCTCAGAAGTAAAGATGGGAAGAGGATCACCAATCCCCCTAATTCTGCGCCGACAAATAGTGGAGCAATATCAGAAAGGAGTTCAACAGTGTAAAATTGCAAAGAGTTTGAACATATCATCATCTACAGTGCGTAATATCATCAAAAGATTCAGAGAATCTGGAAGAATCTCTGTGCGTAAGGGTCAAGGCCGGAAAACCGTACTGGGTGCCCATGATCTTCGGGCCCTTAGACGGCACTGCATCACATACAGGCATGCTTCTGTATTGGAAATCACAAAATGGGCTCAGGAATATTTCCAGAGAACATTATCTGTGAACACAATTCACCGTGCCATCTGCTGTTGCCGGCTAAAACTCTATAGTTCAAAGAAGAAGCCGTATCTAAGCATGATCCAGAAGCGCAGACATCTTCTCTGGGCCAAGGCTCATTTAAAATGGACTGTGGCAAAGTGGAAAACTGTTCTGTGGTCAGACAAATCAAAATTTGAAGTTCTTTATAGAAATCAGGGACGCTGTGTCATTCGGACTAAAGAGGAGAAGGACGACCCAAGTTGTTATCAGTGCTCAGTTCAGAAGCCTGCATCTCTGATGGTATGGGGTTGCATTAGTGCGTGTGGCATGAGCAGCTTACACATCTGGAAAGACACCGTCAATGCTGAAAGGTTCTAGAGCAACATATGCTCCCATCCAGACGACGTCTCTTTCAGGGAAGACCTTGCATTTTCCAACATGACAATGCCAAACCACATACTGCATCAATTACAGCATCATGGCTGTGTAGAAGAAGGGTCCGGGTACTGAACTGGCCAGCCTGCAGTCCAGATCTTTCACCCATAGAAAACATTTGGCGCATCATAAAATGGAAGATACGACAAAAAAGACCTAAGACAGTTGAGCAACTAGAATCCTACATTAGACAAGAATGGGTTAACATTCCTATCCCTAAACTTGAGCAACTTGTCTCCTCAGTCCCCAGACGTTTACAGACTGTTGTAAAGAGAAAAGGGGATGTCTCACAGTGGTAAACATGGCCTTGTCCCAACTTTTTTGAGATATGTTGT